>NC_056434.1:5210426-5297926 GCF_018296145.1 Oncorhynchus tshawytscha
CAACACTCTCCAGGACCTTCAGTCTGGCATTATATGCTGCTATCTCTGTTTCCAGTGCCATTTTTTCCATCCTAACATTCAGTTGACCTTTCTGTTGTTTCAGTTGAGCTTTCTCCAGTTCCAATGCATGCTTGTCCTGTAATGATGCTTGGCGAGCTAGTAGAGCTGCTCGTTCTGCCTCAGCTTTTAGGCGTGCAGAGGACACTGAGGAAGCAGTCTTAGAAAACTTTGTTTTACTTGATATTTTTGATATTTTTTACACATTGGAAATGCTGTCATGTGGTTTAATGAGCGTTTGTGGCTCAACTTCAGCTTTTTTCCAAGTGTTCTCCTGCTTGACTGAGAACACACTCACACAGTTCTGGGTTGTTCATCTACAACAGGAAGTGGCTTCCTGCCTCCTGACTGAGAGAAAGCAGTAGATGTTCTGATCCATTCTGGCAGCACACACACCTATGCGAGTCAGGGTTCTCAACTCTGACATACTTAAAAAAAACAAGTACAGAAAGGCTGAGCATCAGCCTGAGGCTGAGTTTCAAGGCTGAGCATCACCTCAGTGTTGCGCTGTCTAAAACAGAGCCCAGAATAGACATGCTTGTTGAAAACTTCAACCAAACACACACCTCTCATTAGGACTGTGTGTGTGTGTGTGTGTGTGTGTGTGTGTGTGTGTGTGTGTGTGTGTGTGTGTGTGTGTGTGTGTGTGTGTGTGTGTGTGTGTGTTTGTGTTTTCGGGGCCTACATGTATGTGTTATGTAAGCGATCAGTTTATTCCAGTTTAGTGCATAAAAAGGCTAGCTGGAAACCTGGGTATTGTGAAGCCATAGTTGTTTTGTTGCTTTTATACAGTAATTTCAGATTATTATTTATGTCATGCGATTAGTGATTAATTTATGTTTGTCCCTCAATTGCAGAGCTCTCCCTGTCCTTTGCCGTGCCCTGATTGTATTACTGCTGATGATATCAGGAAATGTCCATGTACATCCTGACCCGTCTACTGTTGCAAGGCCCCATATTCTGACTTGTGCTCTGATATCTGCTTTACTGATTTCTGCTCTCGTAAAAGCCTGGGTTTTCTGCACGTTAACACTAGAAGCTTATTACCTCAAGTGGATCAATTGAAAGTGTGGGTTCACAGCTCGAATCCAGATGTGTTGGTCATCACTGAGACGTGGTTAAGGAAGAGTGTTTTGAATACTGATGTTAACCTTTCTGGTTATAACCTTTTTTAGCAAGACAGGTCTTCCAAAGGTGGGGGAGTGGCAATCTTTACCAAGGATCACCTTCAGTGATCGTTTGTCTCCACCAAGTCTGTCCCCAAACAATTTGATTGGTTTAACGCATCAAATAGCTCTGTTGCGGGGTGTTATCGTCCTCCATCAGCACCGGCCTGTACCCTACCTGCCCTAAACTCTCTCCTGGCCCCTTACACTGTCTGAATGTGTCCTGCTAGGTGACCTAAACAGGGACATGCATAAAGCACCTGACCAAGTCCTAAAGCAATGGGACTCCATAAATCTTTCTCAGATTATTACCAATCCCACAAGGTAGGACTCCAAACAGCCAGAAAAGGCTACTCTCCTCGATGTTATCCTCACAAATAATCCTGATATGTATCAGCCTGGTGTTAACCTGTTAGTGATCCCTTCGTGCGCCAATCCCTTTAGCGGGATCGATTTGACAACATCCAGTGAAATTGCAGAGCTCCAAATTCAAACTACAGAAATATCAATATTCAAGATTCACGAAAATATAAGTGTAATACATCAAAATAAAGCTTAGCTTCTTGTTAATCCAGCCCCAGTGTCAGATTTTAAAAACAGAGTAACAGGCAGTTTACTCTGGGCCTGAGTAACAGGCAGTTTACTCTGGGCCTGAGTAACAGGCAGTTTACTCTGGGCCTGAGTAACAGGCAGTTTACTCTGGGCCTGAGTAACAGGCAGTTTACTCTGGGCCTGAGTAACAGGCAGTTTACTCTGGGCCTGAGTAACAGGCAGTTTACTCTGGGCCTGAGTAACATTCAGTTTACTCTGGGCCTGAGTAACAGGCAGTTTACTCTGGGCATGTCAGTCAGACAGGAAATTCTGAAAAAATTACCCTAGCCTGAAGAAGTTTTTAAAGTTTTGCTCTTTTTGTTCTGAAAATCAGCCAAATGTTAGCTTGGTATTCAATCCGTTTGTGCTATATAGCCAACTACTATGTATAGCCAACTCCGATGTAAAGCCAACTCCGATGTAAAGCCAACACCGATATAAAGCCAACACCGATGCAAAGCCAACTCCTATGAATAGCCAACTCCTATGGTAACATGGCATGACAACTATTAGGAGTTAGCAAGATAGTTTATACATATCTGGGACTAGGCTAGTTTGTTTGACCAGGCTAGTTTGTTTGACCAGGCTAGTTTGTTTGACCAGGCTAGTTTGTTTGACCAGGCTAGTTTGTTTGACCATTTTATACCATCTACTGCACCTTGCCTTGGCCATCACTCATCCATATACTTATGTGTACATATTCTCATTCACACCTTTTAGATTTGTGTGTATTAGGTCGTTGTTGGGGAACTGTTAGATTACTTGTTAGATGTTACTGCACTGTTGGGAAATAGAAGCACAAGCATTTCGCTACATTCGCATTAACATCTGCTAACCATGTGTATGTGACCAACAAAATGTGATTTGATAAACCAAGCAGGACGATTTAGTTACCAATCTGCCCCCTTCATAGTCTTGTGATCTAGTATCATAAGGATTAGGCAATACAAAGACAAAATACCTGAAGTTGATACAGTTGAACTAAAAACGAATGTTAGCCAGACAATTTAACTGTAACATAAAAGTTAGTCTCTTACTTGTGTATGGATGAATGATTCATGGCAGAAGACTGAAAGTGAAACATCCTTCTCACTTTTGCATGAACTTTTTTTTCCAGACTTTCTTGACTGAGCTGTGTTATCGATGGCACCCATGCACAGGTGACCTGTGATACAAGTCATTATTTTACGACCATCCGTGTTTGATGAAGCCTGGCGATGATGTGTAAACCGGTCACTAGGGGCAACAGTGAGCGCTGATACCTTCAGGCATCTGGTTCTAATTCCAAATAAAATCTAATCTAATCAAATCTAATCAAAACTAATCTAATCAAATCTAATCTATTCAAATCTAATCTATTCAAATCTAATCTAATCAAATCTAATCTATTCAAATCTAATCTATTCAAATCTAATCTATTCAAATCTAATCTAATCAAATCTAATCAAATCTAATCTATTCAAATCTAATCTATTCAAATCTAATCTAATCAAATCTAATCAAATCTAATCTAATCAAATCTAATCTATTCAAATCTAATCAAATCTAATCTAATCTAATCTAATCTAATCAAATCTATTCAAATCTAATCTAATCTAATCTAATCTAGTAAGTAAGTGCTTACTTTACAAGTCCTTAACCAACAGTGCAATTCAAGAAAGAGTTAAGAAAATATTTACCAAATAAACTAAAGTAAAAAAATATTAAAAAGCAACAATAAAAAGTAACAATAAAATAACAATAACGAGGCTATATACAGGGAGTACCGGTACAGAGTCAATGTGCAGGGGTACAGGTTAGAGGTAATTTGTACATGTAGGTAGGGGTGAAGTGACTATGTATAGATAATAAACAGCGAGAAGATGCAGTGTACAAAACAAATGGGAGGGTCAATGTAAATAGTCCGGTGGCCATTTGAGTAATTGTTCAGCAGTCTTATGGCTTAGGGGTAGAAGCTGTTAAGGAGCCTTTTGGTCCTCGACTTGGCACTCCGGTACAGCTTGCCGTGCGGTAGCAGAGAAAACAGTCTATGACTTGGGTGACTGGAGTCCCAATTTTTGGGGCTTTCCTCTGACACCGCCTAGTAAGTAGGTCCTGGATGGTAGGAAGCTTGGCCTCAGTGATATACTGGGCTGTACGGACTACCCTCTGTAGCGAGCAGTTGCCATACCAGGCGGTGATGCAACCGGGTCAGGATGCTCTCGATGGTGCAGCTGTTGAACTTTTTGAGGATCTGGGTTGCGTGTTCGAATTCAGCAATAGAAATTCTCATTTGATATTTTTTGCTTTATCCCAAATCTTAACCTTAACCTTAACCCTAACCATATGGAGTTAATGACTCTAACCTTAAAAATCTGACGTTTGGAACAACTTCAAAATTTGACGTTTGAGAAACATGGATGAACGTCTCATTCTGATGTGAGACTGTGAGAGCGAGTTGTAGTGGCACCAGCTGAATTCAGGGCAACACATTACTGAAAGCTGTAGCTACACTTTGCATGTTGTCCATGATGAAAATATGAGTAATCCAAAGATTTGGTGTTACTCAAATATCCACACGATAACATTAGCTAGCTAGCTAGTAGCCTAGGGCAGGACATGTGTTGACATAAGAAGACTCTCTCTCCCTCTCGTTCTAGAGTAGGAAATGCAAATGTGAATATGCAAATGCAAGATGAACAATCATTGGTCCATTATAATCAGATCGCTGTGGGACGCTATATGGCAGGCAAAAGAACTCCCACCTGAACAGGCTGAAATTCCAGACATTTAAAAAACATTTTTAACAGCCCTTTACACAAAAACGACATTATCAAAATTTTTAAAAAGTGTTATTTCATAGTGCAGAAAAATCTAATTTGTATTACTTCAGTGCCCCTTTAGTTAAGTTTTCCTTTTCTATCAATATGTAGTAGTATTTTATTTTCAGTCATTGACAATAGTCCAACTTCTTGGTTTCAGTCAAACATACTCAGCATACGTTCTGCTTATTGACTTTTATTAGTCAAATTCATCAGAGGCCATTTGTACTTTATCTCAAAATGCTGGTTTTAACCCTGTTTTGAGGCTATAATGTGTTTCTTTACATTAACTTTGTTTTTCCAATATTGGAGTAAAACAAACTAATATTTTGGGTTTTGATACGGTACGAAAGTTGAACTAAGCTCATTAAGTTATATTCTTCAAGAATTAATGGCTATTTATCATTAAAGAGCAATTCTGCCACTTTAAACCTCATATTCATTATCTCCAGCAGCATACCAGTGTCTACAGTACATCTGGAAAAAACAGTTTCTATGGTCTGTGGTTAAAAATATAAATGCTTCTCTGTGACATCACATGGTAGGATTTAAAAGTAAGGAACAACTGTGGTTTTCAAAACCTGTAATAAGTTTCTAACCAGAGGAAGGGTTTTGTCTTGCTACCTACATCACTGATTCTCCTAGTGTTTGAATATAAAGTGTTTTTAAAATGTTTGACATTTTGATGTCATCCATCGGGTAGATTTTTTTTCTACAAAAACAGAAATGAGCCATTTTCACATATTTAACCACTGGTATTGTGCTGGAGAAAATGAATATTAGGCTTAAAAGTGATGGAATTTCCCTTTAATTTAACGGTCCAAAATGGATGTAGCAACTGCCGATTGCCCCTTTAAGTTCAGAATAAAGTTAGGACTGTGCTGTAAGTGTATTTACTGCCATATTAATTAACATTGTAAGTTAACATTAACATCTGGTCCTCTTTAAATCTGCGTATTCCTTCAAAGCTCAGTTGTCCTGAGTCTGCACAACTCTCCCAGGACCTAGGATCAAGAGAGATGCTCAAGTGTTTTAGTAATATATCTCTTGACACAATGATGAAAATAATCATGGCCTCTAAACCTTCAAGCTGCATACTGGACCCTATTCCAACTAAACTACTGAAAGAGCTGCTTCCTGTGCTTGGCCCTCCTATGTTGAACATAATAAACGGCTCTCTATCCACCGGATGTGTACCAAACTCACTAAAAGTGGCAGTAATAAAGCCTCTCTTGAAAAAGCCAAACCTTGATCCAGAAAATATAAAAACTATCGGCCTATATCGAATCTTCCATTCCTCTCAAAATTTTTAGAAAAGGCTGTTGCGCAGCAACTTACTGCCTTCCTGAAGACAAACAATGTATACGAAATGCTTCAGTCTGGTTTTAGACCCCATCATAGCACTGAGACGGCACTTGTGAAGGTGGTAAATTACATTTTAATGGCATCGGACCGAGGCTCTGCATCTGTCCTCGTGCTCCTAGACCTTAGTGCTGCTTTTGATACCATCGCTCACCACATTCTTTTGGAGAGATTGGAAACCCAAATTGGTCTACACGGACAAGTTCTGGCCTGGTTTAGATCTTATCTGTCGGAAAGATATCAGTTTGTCTCTGTGAATGGTTTGTCCTCTGACAAATCAACTGTAAATTTCGGTGTTCCTCAAGGTTCCGTTTTAGGACCACTATTGTTTTCACTATATATTTTACTTCTTGGGGATGTTATTCGAAAACATAATGTTAACTTTCACTGCTATGCGGATGACACACAGCTGTACATTTCAATGAAACATGGTGAAGCCCCAAAATTGCCCTTGCTAGAAGCATGTGTTTCAGACATAAGGAAGTGGATGGCTGCAAACTTTCTACTTTTAAACTCGGACAAAACAGAGATGCTTGTTCTAGGTCCCAAGAAACAAAGAGATCTTCTGTTGAATCTGACAATTAATCTTAATGGTTGTACAGTCGTCTCAAAACCTCGGCATTACTCTGGACCCTGATCTCTCTTTTGAAGAACATAAGACCATTTCAAGGACAGCTTTTTTCCATCTACGTAACATTGCAAAAATCTGAAACTTTCTGCCCAAAAATGATGCAGAAAAATTAATCCATGCTTTTGTCACTTCTAGGTTAGACTACTGCAATGCTCTACTTTCCGGCTACCCAGATAAAGCACTAAATAAACTTCAGTTGGTGCTAAATACGGCTGCTAGAATCCTGACTAGAACCAAAAAATTTGATCATATTACTCCAGTGCTAGCCTCTCTACACTGGCTTCCTGTCAAAGCAAGGGCTGATTTCAAGGTTTTACTGCTAACCTACAAAGCATTACATGGGCTTGCTCCTACCTATCTTTCTGATTTGGTCCTGCCGTACATACCTACACGTACGCTACGGTCACAAGACGCAGGCCTCCTAATTGTCCCTAGAATTTCTAAGCAAACAGCTGGAGGCAGGGCTTTCTCCTATAGAGCTCCATTTTTATGGAACGGTCTGCCTACCCATGTCAGAGACGCAAACTCGGTCTCAACCTTTAAGTCCTTACTGAAGACTTATCTCTTCAGTGGGTCATATGATTGAGTGTAGTCTGGCCCAGGAGTGGGAAGGTGAACGGAAAGGCTCTGGAGCAACGAACCGCCCTTGCTGTCTCTGCCTGGCCGGTTCCCCTCTTTCCACTGGGATTCTCTGCCTCTAACCCTATTACAGGGGCTGAGTCACTGGCTTACTGGGGCTCTCTCATGCTGTCCCTGGAAGGGGTGCGTCACCTGAGTGGGTTGATTCACTGATGTGGTCATCCTGTCTGGGTTGGCGCCCCCCCTTGGGTTGTGCCATGGCGGAGATCTTTGTGGGCTATACTCGGCCCTGTCTCAGGATGGTAAGTTGGTGGTTGACGATATCCCTCTAGTGGTGTGGGGGCTGTGCTTTGGCAAAGTGGGTGGGGTTATATCCTTCCTGGGTGGGGTTATATCCTTCCGGTTATATCCACCCCTGTCCAGGGGTGTCCTCGGATGGGTCCACTGTGTCTCCTGACCCCTCCTGTCTCAGCCTCCAGTATTTATGCTGCAGTAGTTTATGTGTCGGGGGCCTAGGGTCAGTTTGTTAAATCTGGAGTACTTCTCCTGTCCTATTCGGTGTCCTGTGTGAATCTAAGTGTGCGTTCTCTAATTCTCTCCTCTCTCTCGAAGGACCTGAGCCCTAGGACCATGCCCCAGGAGTACCTGACATGATGACTCCTTGCTGTCCCCAGTCTACCTGGCCGTGCTGCTGCTCCAGTTTCAACTGTTCTGCCTTATTATTCGAACATGCTGATCATTTATGAACATTTGAACATCTTGGCCATGTTCTGTTATAATCTCCACCCGGCACAGCCAGAAGAGGACTGGCCACCCCACATAGCCTGGTTCCTCTCTAGGTTTCTTCCTAGGTTTTGGCCTTTCTAGGGAGTTTTTCCTAGCCACTGTGCTTCTACACCTGCATTGCTTGCTGTTTGGGGTTTTAGGCTGGGTTTCTGTAGAGCACTTTGAGATATCAGCTGATGTACGAAGGGCTATATAAATAAATTTGATTTGATTTAAGTGTATTTGCTGCCATATTAATTAATATTGTGTTTGCTGCCATAAAAATTAATATTGAAAATGAATTTACTTCCAAATGAATGAATCTTGTATGTGTATTTACTGTCACACGAATGACTTACAGGTTCTAGGCAGAACATACAATGATCTTGTTAAATTCTTCTATATCTTTACCATCTGTGTGGAAACGGTTGAATTGTGTTGTGTGTCCTGGGGATCTGTAAAGAACCTGGTGTCTTAGGAAGAGAGGAAATGGGTCACCATACCTTACGTTACTGTATCAGTATAGTCAGCCCTTCCTCTCTGGTGACATCATACAGGGCTGGTACACGGTTACAGGACTGGGACACGGTTACAGGACTGGGACACGGTTACAGGACTGGGACACAGTTACAGGACTGGGACACAGTTACAGGACTGGGACACAGTTACAGGACTGGGACACAGTTACAGGACTGGGACACAGTTACAGGGCTGGAAACACACAGTTACAGGACTGGGACACACAGTTACAGGGCTGGGACACACTGGAGTTACAGGACTGGGACACAGTTACAGGACTGGGACACAGTTACAGGACTGGGACACAGTTACAGGACTGGGACACATGGTTACAGGGCTGGGACACATGGTTACAGGGCTGGGGCACATTTACAGGGCTGGGGCACAGTTACAGGGCTGGAACACAGTTACAGGACTGGGACACACAGTTACAGGGCTGGGACACACAGTTACAGGACTGGGACACAGTTACAGGACTGGGACACAGTTACAGGACTGGGACACATGGTTACAGGGCTGGGACACATGGTTACAGGGCTGGGACACATGGTTACAGGGCTGGGACACAGTTACAGGGCTGGAACACACAGTTACAGGACTGGGACACACAGTTGCAGGAGTGGGACACACAGTTACAGGGCTGGGACACATGGTTACAGGACTGGGACACAGTTACAGGACTGGTACACAGTTACGGCGCTGGGACACACAGTTACAGGGTTGGAACACACAGTTACAGGGCTGGAAACACACAGTTACAGAGCTGGGATACACAGTTACAGGGCTGGGACACACAGTTACAGGGCTGGAGAAACACAGTTACAGGGCTGGGACACAGTTACAGGGCTGGAGAAACACAGTTACAGGATTGGGACACACAGTTACAGGGCTGGGACACACAGTTACAGGGCTGGAACACACAGTTACAGGGCTGGGACACACATTTACAGGACTGGGACACACATTTACAGGGCTGGGACACAGTTACAGGGCTGGGACACAGTTACAGGGCTGGGACACATGGTTACAGGGCTGGGACACAGTTACAGGACTGGGACACACAGTTACAGGGCTGGAA
Source organism: Oncorhynchus tshawytscha (assembly GCF_018296145.1). Classification (NCBI taxonomy): domain Eukaryota; kingdom Metazoa; phylum Chordata; class Actinopteri; order Salmoniformes; family Salmonidae; genus Oncorhynchus; species Oncorhynchus tshawytscha. The sequence continues at coordinate 5,219,976 of NC_056434.1, forward strand.
CACACGGTTACAGGGCTGGAAAACACAGTTACAGGATTGGAACACACAGTTACAGGGCTGGAACACACAGTTACAGGGCTGGAAAACACAGTTACAGGGCTGGGACACACAGTTACAGGGCTGGGACACATAGTTACAGGGCTGGAAAACACAGTTACAGGGCTGGAACACACAGTTACAGGGCTGGGACACACAGTTACAGAGCTGGGACACACAGTTACAGAGCTGGGACACAGTTACAGGGCTGGAACACAGTTACAGGGCTGGAACACACAGTTACAGGGCTGGGACACACAGTTACAGAGCTGGGACACACAGTTACAGAGCTGGGACACAGTTACAGGGCTGGGACACACAGTTACAGGGCTGGGACACAGTTACAGGGCTGGAACACAGTTACAGGGCTGGGACACAGTTACAGGGCTGGAACACACAGTTACAGGACTGGTACACACAGTTACAGGACTGGGACACACAGTTACAGGACTGGGACACACAGTTACAGGGCTGGGACACACAGTTACAGAGCTGGGACACACAGTTACAGGCTGGGACACAGTTACAGGGCTGGAACACAGTTACAGGGCTGGAACACACAGTTACAGGGTTACAGGGACACACAGTTACAGAGCTGGGACACACAGTTACAGGGCTGAAACACAGTTACAGGACTGGGACACATGGTTACAGGGCTGGGACACAGTTACAGGGCTGGGACACATGGTTACAGGGCTGGGACACAGTTACAGGGCTGGAACACACAGTTACAGGACTGGGACACACAGTTACAGGACTGGGACACACAGTTACAGGACTGGGACACACAGTTACAGGGCTGGGACACACAGTTACAGGGCTGGGACACAGTTACAGGGCTGGTACACAGTTACAGGGCTGGAACACAGTTACGGGGCTGGAACACACAGTTACAGGGCTGGAAACACACAGTTACAGGGCTGGGACACACAGTTACAGGGCTGGAAACACACAGTTACAGGACTGGGACACAGTTACAGGGCTGGGACACAGTTACAGGGCTGGGACACAGTTACAGGGGGGACTGGGACACAGTTACAGGGCTGGAACACACAGTTACAGGGCTGGAAACACACAGTTACAGGGCTGGGACACACAGTTACAGGGCTGGAAACACACAGTTACAGGACTGGGACACAGTTACAGGGCTGGGACACAGTTACAGGGCTGGGACACATGGTTACAGGGCTGGGACACAGTTACAGGGCTGGGACACACAGTTACAGGGCTGGAACACACGGTTACAGGGCTGGAACACATGGTTACAGGGCTGGAAAACACAGTTACAGGATTGGAACACACAGTTACAGGGCTGGAACACACAGTTACAGGGCTGGAAAACACAGTTACAGGGCTGGGACACACAGTTACAGGGCTGGAAACACACAGTTACAGGACTGGGACACAGTTACAGGGCTGGGACACAGTTACAGGGCTGGGACACACAGTTACAGGGCTGGAAACACACAGTTACAGGGCTGGGACACACAGTTACAGGGCTGGAAACACACAGTTACAGGACTGGGACACAGTTACAGGGCTGGGACACAGTTACAGGGCTGGGACACACAGTTACAGGGCTGGAAACACACAGTTACAGGGCTGGGACACACAGTTACAGGGCTGGAACACACAGTTACAGGGCTGGGACACACATTTACAGGACTGGGACACACATTTACAGGGCTGGGACGCAGTTACAGGGCTGGGACACACAGTTACAGGGCTTGAACACACGGTTACAGGGCTGGAAAACACAGTTACAGGATTGGAACACACAGTTACAGGGCTGGAACACACAGTTACAGGGCTGGAAAACACAGTTACAGGGCTGGGACACACAGTTACAGGGCTGGGACACACAGTTACAGGGCTGGAAAACACAGTTACAGGGCTGGAACACACAGTTACAGGGCTGGGACACACAGTTACAGAGCTGGGACACACAGTTACAGAGCTGGGACACAGTTACAGGGCTGGACACAGTTACAGGGCTGGAACACAGTTACAGGGCTGGGAACACACAGTTACAGGGCTGGGACACACAGTTACAGAGCTGGGACACACAGTTACAGAGCTGGGACACAGTTACAGGGCTGGGACACACAGTTACAGGGCTGGGACACAGTTACAGGGCTGGAACACAGTTACAGGGCTGGGACACAGTTACAGGGCTGGAACACACAGTTACAGGGCTGGGACACACAGTTACAGGACTGGGACACACAGTTACAGGACTGGGACACTGGGACACACAGTTACAGGGCTGGGACACACAGTTACAGAGCTGGGACACAGTTACAGAGGGCTGGGACACAGTTACAGGGCTGGAACACAGTTACTGGGGCTGGAACACACAGTTACAGGGCTGGGACACACAGTTACAGAGGCTGGGACACACAGTTACAGGGCTGGGAAAACACAGTTACAACACAGTTACAGGACTGGGACACATGGTTACAGGACTGGGACACACAGTTACAGGACTGGGACACACAGTTACAGGGCTGGGACACACAGTTACAGGGCTGGGACACAGTTACAGGGCTGGTACACAGTTACAGGGCTGGAACACAGTTACGGGGCTGGAACACACAGTTACAGGGCTGGAAACACACAGTTACAGGGCTGGGACACACAGTTACAGGGCTGGAAACACACAGTTACAGGACTGGGACACAGTTACAGGGCTGGGACACAGTGACAGGGCTGGGACACAGTTACGGGGCTGGGACACAGTTACAGGGCTGGAACACACAGTTACAGGGCTGGAAACACACAGTTACAGGGCTGGGACACACAGTTACAGGGCTGGAAACACACAGTTACAGGACTGGGACACAGTTACAGGGCTGGGGCACAGTTACAGGGCTGGGACACATGGTTACAGTGCTGGGACACAGTTACAGGGCTGGGACACACAGTTACAGGGCTGGAACACACGGTTACAGGGCTGGAACACATGGTTACAGGGCTGGAAAACACAGTTACAGGATTGGAACACACAGTTACAGGGCTGGAACACACAATTACAGGGCTGGAAAACACAGTTACAGGGCTGGGACACACAGTTACAGGGCTGGAAAACACAGTTACAGGGCTGGAACACAGTAACAAGACTGGGACACACTGTTACAGGGCTGGAAAACACAGTTACAGGGCTGGGACACACAGTTACAGGGCTGGGAACACAGTTACAGGGCACACAGTTACAGGGCTGGAACACACAGTTACAGGACTGGAACACACGGTTACAGGGCTGGGACACAGTTACAGGGCTGGGACACAGTTACAGGGCTGGAACACACAGTTACAGGACTGGAACACACGGTTACAGGGCTGGGACACAGTTACAGGACTGGAACACAGTTACAGGGCTGGGACACACAGTTACAGGGCTGGGACACAGTTACAGGGCTGGGACACAGTTACAGGGCTGGAACACAGTTACAGGGCTGGGACACACAGTTACAGGGCTGGAAACACACAGTTACAGGGCTGGAACACACAGTTACAGGGCTGCGACAGAGTTACAGGGCTGGAACACACAGTTACAGGGCTGGAACACAGTAACAGGACTGGGACACACAGGACTACACAGTTAGGGCTGAGACACACAGTTACAGGACTGGGACACACATTTACAGGGCTGGAACACACAGTTACAGGGCTGGAAACACACAGTTACAGGGCTGGGACACAGTTCCAGGGCTGGAACACACGGTTACAGGGCTGGAACACAGTTACAGGGCCGAAACACAGTTACAGGGCTGGAAACACACAGTTACAGGGCTGGAACACACGGTTACAGGGCTGGGACACAGTTACAGGGCTGGGACACACAGTTACAGGGCTGGGACACACGGTTACAGGGCTGGGACACAGTTACAGGGCTGGGACACACAGTTACAGGGCTGGGACACACAGTTACAGGACTGGGACACAGTTACAGGGCTGGGACACAGTTACAGGGCTGGGACACACAGTTACAGGGCTGGAAACACACAGTTACAGGGCTGGGACACACAGTTACAGGGCTGGAACACACAGTTACAGGGCTGGGACACACATTTACAGGACTGGGACACACATTTACAGGGCTGGGACACAGTTACAGGGCTGGGACACACAGACACACAGTTACAGGGCTTGAACACACGGTTACAGGGCTGGAAAACACAGTTACAGGATTGGAACACACAGTTACAGGGCTGGAACACACAGTTACAGGGCTGGAAAACACAGTTACAGGGCTGGGACACACAGTTACAGGGCTGGAAAACACAGTTACAGGGCTGGAACACAGTAACAAGACTGGGACACACTGTTACAGGGCTGGAAAACACAGTTACAGGGCTGGGACACACAGTTACAGGGCTGGAACACAGTTACAGGGCTGGGACACAGTTACAGGGCTGGAACACACAGTTACAGGACTGGAACACACAGTTACAGGGCTGGGACACAGTTACAGGGCTGGGACACAGTTACAGGGTTGGAACACACAGTTACAGGACTGGAACACACGGTTACAGGGCTGGGACACAGTTACAGGACTGGAACACAGTTACAGGGGCTGGGACACAGTTACAGGGCTGGGAACACACAGTTACAGGGCTGGGACACACAGTTACAGGGCTGGAAACACACAGTTACAGGGCTGGAACACACAGTTACAGGGCTGCGACAGAGTTACAGGGCTGGAACACACAGTTACAGGGCTGGAACACAGTAACAGGACTGGGACACACAGTTACAGGGCTGAGACACACAGTTACAGGACTGGGACACACATTTACAGGGCTGGAACACACAGTTACAGGGCTGGAAACACACAGTTACAGGGCTGGGACACAGTTCCAGGGCTGGAACACACGGTTACAGGGCTGGAACACAGTTACAGGGCTGGGAACACAGTTACAGGGCTGGGAAACACAGTTACAGGGCTGGAACACACACAGGGCTGGGACACACAGGGCTGGGACACACAGTTACAGGGGGACACACAGTTACAGGGGGACACACAGGGCTTACAGGGCTGGGACACAGTTACAGGGCTGGGACACACAGTTACAGGGCTGGGACACACAGGGCTGGGACACAGTTACAGGGCTGGGACACACAGTTACAGGGCTGGGACACAGTTACAGGACTGGGACACAGTTACAGGGCTGGGACACACAGTTACAGGGCTGGGACACACAGTTACAGGGCTGGAAACACACAGTTACAGGGCTGGGACACACAGTTACAGGGCTGGAACACACAGTTACAGGGCTGGGACACACATTTACAGGGCTGGGACACAGTTTACAGGGCTGGGACACAGTTACAGGGCTGGGACACAGTTACAGGGCTGAACACACGGTTACAGGGCTGGAAAACACAGTTACAGGATTGGAACACACAGTTACAGGGCTGGAACACACAGTTACAGGGCTGGAAAACACAGTTACAGGGCTGGGACACACAGTTACAGGGCTGGGACACACAGTTACAGGGCTGGAAAACACAGTTACAGGGCTGGAACACACAGTTACAGGGCTGGGACACACAGTTACAGGGCTGGAGCTGGGACACACAGTTACAGAGCTGGGACACAGTTACAGGGCTGGGACACAGTTACAGGGCTGGAACACACAGTTACAGGGCTGGGACACACAGTTACAGAGCTGGGACACACAGTTACAGAGCTGGGACACAGTTACAGGGCTGGGACACACAGTTACAGGGCTGGGACACAGTTACAGGGCTGGAACACAATTACAGGGCTGGGACACAGTTACAGGGCTGGAACACACAGTTACAGGACTGGGACAGGTTACTGGGACACACAGTTACAGGACTGGGACACACAGTTACAGGGGGACTGGGACACACAGTTACAGGGCTGGGACACACAGTTACAGAGCTGGGACTTACAGGGCTGAAACACAGTTACACACACATGGTTACAGGACTGGGACACACATGGTTACAGGACTGGGACACACAGTTACAGGACTGGGACACACAGTTACAGGGCTGGGACACACAGTTACAGGGCTGGGACACAGTTACAGGGCTGGTACACAGTTACAGGGCTGGAACACAGTTACAGGGCTGGAACACACAGTTACAGGGCTGGAAACACACAGTTACAGGGCTGGGACACACAGTTACAGGGCTGGAAACACTGGAAACAGTTACAGGACTGGGACACAGTTACAGGGCTGGGACACAGTGACAGGGCTGGGACACAGTTACGGGGCTGGGACACAGTTACAGGGCTGGAACACACAGTTACAGGGCTGGAAACACACAGTTACAGGGCTGGGACACACAGTTACAGGGCTGGAAACACACAGTTACAGGACTGGGACACAGTTACAGGGCTGGGGCACAGTTACAGGGCTGGGACACATGGTTACAGTGCTGGGACACAGTTACAGGGCTGGGACACACAGTTACAGGGCTGGAACACACGGTTACAGGGCTGGAACACATGGTTACAGGGCTGGAAAACACAGTTACAGGATTGGAACACACAGTTACAGGGCTGGAACACACAGTTACAGGGCTGGAAAACACAGTTACAGGGCTGGGACACACAGTTACAGGGCTGGAAAACACAGTTACAGGGCTGGAACACAGTAACAAGACTGGGACACACTGTTACAGGGCTGGAAAACACAGTTACAGGGCTGGGACACACAGTTACAGGGCTGGAAACACAGTTACAGGGCTGGGACACAGTTACAGGGCTGGAACACACAGTTACAGGACTGGAACACAGGGCTGGTTACAGGGCTGGGACACAGTTACAGGGCTGGGACACAGTTACAGGGTTGGAACACACAGTTACAGGACTGGAACACACACAGGTTACAGGGCTGGGACACAGTTACAGGACTGGAACACAGTTACAGGGCTGGGACACACAGTTACAGGGCTGGGACACAGTTACAGGGCTGGAACACAGTTACAGGGCTGGGACACACAGTTACAGGGCTGGAAACACACAGTTACAGGGCTGGAACACACAGTTACAGGGCTGCGACAGAGTTACAGGGCTGGAACACACAGTTACAGGGCTGGAACACAGTAACAGGACTGGGACACACAGTTACAGGGCTGAGACACACAGTTACAGGACTGGGACACACATTTACAGGGCTGGAACACACAGTTACAGGGCTGGAAACACACAGTTACAGGGCTGGGACACAGTTCCAGGGCTGGAACACACGGTTACAGGGCTGGAACACAGTTACAGGGCCGAAACACAGTTACAGGGCTGGAAACACACAGTTACAGGGCTGGAACACACGGTTACAGGGCTGGGACACAGTTACAGGGCTGGGACACACAGTTACAGGGCTGGGACACACAGTTACAGGGCTGGGACACAGTTACTGAGCTGGGAAGAACCATGGATGTAAGAATAACCCATAGACAAACAAAAGCATGAGGTCTGGCTGAATGGTGGAGCTGAAAGCCAGTTTATGGGTTTGTGGCAAACACATTAATAATACATTTTACAAAGCATTAGGACACACATCTATTTATAATGACAGGGCCCCTCACTGACAGGAGAGGCATTTAAAGTTGTCACACTCCGCATGTATAATTCACACTGTCAGAGGGCTCCAAATGGGCCACCACCTATGTAATCTGGCGTGTCTCTCTCCACTCAGATTTAAGAGCAGTTGTATTCATAAGGTTTTTAACTGTGACAGCCATCGGCATTGCGTGTGAGTGTGTGACAAGTCCCTTGGGGAGTTGACGCTGTCACAGAAAGGTTTCCACCAACCTACTTACAGGACTTTTCAAACAACAAGTTAAGATCACAGTGGCTCCTCCGCGCTGCCAAAACTGACTCTCTCTCCTCTGTTCTCATCCTCCGAGATCTATACTCTGCCTTTCACACCCTGAGCCATCAGATTAGGGCTGTCTCCGAGATCTATCCTCTGCCTTTCACACCCTGAGCTATCAGATTAGGGCTGTCTCCGAGATCTATCCTCTGCCTTTCACACCCTGAACCATCAGGTTAGGGCTGTCTCCGAGATCTATCCTCTGCCTTTCACACCCTGAGCCATCAGATTAGGGCTTTCTCTGAGATCTATCCTCTGCCTTTCACACCCTGAGCTATCAGATTAGGGCTGTCTCCGAGATCTATCCTCTGCCTTTCACACCCTGAACCATCAGGTTAGGGCTGTCTCTGAGATCTATCCTCTGCCTTTCACCACCTTTCTGAGATCCATCAGATTAGGGCTGTCTCCGAGATCTATCCTCTGCCTTTCACACCCTGAACCATCAGATTAGGGCTGTCTCCGAGATCTATCCTCTGCCTTTCACACCCTGAACCATCAGGTTAGGGCTGTCTCCGAGATCTATCCTCTGCCTTTCACACCCTGAACCATCAGATTAGGGCTGTCTCTGAGATCTATCCTCTGCCTTTCACACCCTGAACCATCAGATTAGGGCTGTCTCTGAGATCTATCCTCTGCCTTTCACACCCTGAACCATCAGGTTAGGGCTGTCTCTGAGATGCCTTTCAGATCTATCCTCTATGCCTTTCACACCCTGAACCATCAGATTAGGGCTGTCTCCGAGATCTATCCTCTGCCTTTCACACCCTGAACCATCAGATTAGGGCTGTCTCCGAGATCTATCCTCTGCCTTTCACACCCTGAACCATCAGATTAGGGCTGTCTCCGAGATCTATCCTCTGCCTTTCACACCCTGAACCATCAGATTAGGGCTGTCTCTGAGATCTATCCTCTGCCTTTCACACCCTGAACCATCAGGTTAGGGCTGTCTCTGAGATCTATCCTCTGCCTTTCACACCCTGAACCATCAGGTTAGGGCTGTCTCTGAGATCTATCCTCTGCCTTTCACACCCTGAACCATCAGATTAGGGCTGTCTCTGAGATCTATCCTCTGCCTTTCACACCCTGAACCATCAGGTTAGGGCTGTCTCCGAGATCTATCCTCTGCCTTTCACACCCTGAACCATCAGATTAGGGCTGTCTCTGAGATCTATCCTCTGCCTTTCACACCCTGAACCATCAGGTTAGGGCTGTCTCCGAGATCTATCCTCTGCCTTTCACACCCTGAACCATCAGGTTAGGGCTGTCTCCGAATAAAACAAATATTGGTAGACCAAAAGTAACCTGTTCTTCTTTATGTGTATTTAGACATATATAGACACACACTATGCGTTTTAATTAAATCTGTTTGATGAAATAAGACACAAATGACTCAAGAGGGAGTCAGAGATCAAGATAATCTGAATCGACCATCCTCCTCCCGCTCCTGCTGGCTTTCATAGATTCTGTCGTTACTCAAATGAAGTTGCCGTAAATAGTCTACACGAGGAGTCTGCAACCTTTCTTATTTGGAATGCCAATTTATCTGACAATTTCTACCGATTCATATCCACATTTTTGTGGAACAGTTTAATTTAGTTTATAATAAGGTCTTCTTCATATCTCCAAACCATTGTCATGTGGTTCATCAAAATTCCTTCCAAATATAAATGAAAATGACACAAACCTAAAAATAAATGATATTGCCATTAACAACTAGCTAAAAATAGCCTATAAAGCCAACAAATAAAAACATTGCAGACTGCAGGTAGAAAATATCCTGATAAAAATAAATATCCTATGAATCACATTGGCTACACATGGCCTGTCAGCAACGAACTGGAAACATTGTATCAACTATTAACTTGGGTCTGGCCTGAAGCTTGCACTAGCAAACCTGCAACAATGTATAACATATTCTGGGCCATATTCTGGGCCCTCAGAGTTTCCCAGCCAGTGAACTCGGGACAAGCCCAGCTGTAGGCTATTTACGTGAGGGATAAGAAGTAATAAGTTAGGCCCTATTTTATGAGCTTTTCACTGGATCAGAGCATTACATTTTTCCCTTTCACACTGAGTGGCTATCGAAAGAGAGAGAGAGAGCTGGAAATATTTTTCTAATACATTGAGGAACTATTGTCATTAAACAATTGTTGTAAAAACAGACTTTATTTGCTTGCTGTTTGAGGTGAAGAAAACATGACTTTGAGAAGCTCCACAGCTCATTAGTGATGGTGCTTTAAGCCAATCAGAAACACTCTCAGATCCCCAAATGAGAACATTTATATGCCTACATTACATTTGTGCGCAGGCCAGGTAACCTATAGGCCTACGTCTGTGTGTAATCAGGTGCATGTCCTTAATCAACGTGAGTTAATCTTCCTCTGGGCCATCTTGTCGTGCACTTCGTCCCATCTTCAGGGTTCATCTTCCTCTGGGCCATCTTGTCGTGCACTTCGTCCCATCTTCAGGGTTCATCTTCCTCTGGGCCATCTTGTCGTGCACTTCGTCCCATCTTCAGGGTTCATCTTCCTCTGGTTGATTCCAACCTACAGCATACATCCAATATAGTTTATGAAATCATTAGAGGCATTGAACAAATACAAATAAGAGAGCTAGATATATCCTACTTTTAGGCTGGGTTTCTGTACAGCACTTTGAGATATCAGCTGATGTCAGAACGGCTTTATAATTATATTGCATTTGATTTGATACTTCAAACCCTAGCTAACTAATAAAACATTGCCATAGCTACAATACATCAGATTCTTTTACCAGACTCACAACCCTTTCATTTCTTTCTGTGCATACTACTGGTACAGTACCCCAGTATTTCTACTTTGCACATACACCTACTGCAAATCAACAATTCCAGTGTTTTACTTGCTATATTGTATTTACTTTGCCACCATGGCCTTTTTGTCATTGCCTTTACCTCCCTGATCTCACCTCATTTGCTCACATTGTATATAGACTTATTTTTCTACTGTATTATTGGCTGTATGTTTGTTTTACTCCATGTGTAACTCTGTGTTGTTGTATGTGTCGAACTGCTTTGCTTTATCTTGGCCAGGTCACAGTTATAAATGAGAACATGTTCTCTACTGGCCTACCTGGTTAAATTAAACAAAGGTAAAAAATAAAATAAATAAATGAAACAGGGAACAGGTTTATTAATACTGTAACATTATATGGAACCATGTTGTTTAAATTAAACCGTTAGCCGGGGAGAAGCTATACCCCTGGTCTGCAAAACAAAACAATGACATACTTGTTGTGTAGCTGAGAGCGAACCCACAAGGTTTGAGTCCTCTGTCCTCTGTCCTCTGTCCCGGTGTTGTTGCCTTTCATCCCCATTGACTAGACTATATCAGGGTATAATATATCACGGTGACATCTAGATGTCTATTAGTTATTTTCGTGGGAAAAAGAAGAACAATTTTTTTTTTAAATGGCTGTGTTATTAGCTACCATCGTCGACACTGTGATTGGCTAAATCTGCCCTTTGCCCCTTTGGTCGGGCGGGCAGATTGATACAACACGGGTGCCATTCAAATCTGCTTTATTGGCTTGCAAGTACGGACCACGACGTTGTTTGCCGGTATGTGTAAAATACGGCCCTTCTATCTTAAAAAAAACACACAAAAAAAAAACATTGAGCCTGTAATAATTTGGTCAACTGCTAGAAATAAAAAATGTCTCTGTAGTAATTGGTGTAAACATACCTGTCAATTATTACCTGGGTGATGTTTTACTAGGTCGCACAGCAAGAACTTTACAGCAAACCGGAATGCCTTGTGTCAACTTGAGCTAACTCGCTAGCTATGCTAACTAGCTAGCCATGCTAACTAGCTAGCTATGCTAACTAGCTAGCCATGCTAACTAGCTAGCCATGCTAACTAGCTAGCTATGCTAACTAGCTAGCCATGCTAACTAGCTAGCTATGCTAACTAGCTAGCTATGCTAACTAGCTAGCTATGCTAACTAGCTAGCTATGTTAGCTAAGAAAATATGCAGTCATTCAACGTTGACTCGCAATAAATATACATATTAAACAGGTCAAGGTACCTAGCCAGCAGCTGCTGAAAATATTATTCCACTTCACAGTCGCTTCAAGAAGATATTTACTAAAATAGTCTGCGCTTAATGTGTCTCACCCAAAGACAGCATGATGTCGGCGCCTGTAACTGATCATTTTAATCTACATTAGGCATAAACACTGTAAAGACAAAGAGTCATTTTTACAGGAGGCTTCCAGCTACAGTAAATAACAGTATTTTTCTGCATTTTTACCCACAATGCAGTGCGATCTACGGCATTAATGTTGTAAAACGGACTTACGTTTTTTTAAATCTACATTCTACACACAGTGTTTTACTGTCGATGACAGATTTTTTTTTTTTTTACAGTGCATGAGGTTAAGCATGTCACTAGGTAGCATGTCACTAGGTGTTCCAAACGGCATCCTATTCTCTATGTAGTGCACGTCTTTACAGGCTAACACTATTGGCCCTGGTCAAAAGTAGTGCACTATATAGGGAATAGGGCTCTGGTCTAAAGTAGTGCACTATATAGGGAATAGGGCTCTGGTCTAAAGTAGTACACTACATAGGGAATAGGGCTCTGGTCTAAAGTAGTGCACTATATAGGGAATAGGGCTCTGGTCTAAAGTAGTGCACTACGGGGCCTCCCGGGTTGGATGCGCACTGTGTTAAGAAGCAGTGCGGCTTGGTTGGGGTTGTGTTTCGGAGGACACATGGCTTTTCGACCTTCGTCTCTCCCGAGCCCGTACGGGAGTTGTAGCGATGAGACAAGATACTAGCTACTAAACAATTGGATACCATGAAATTGGGGAGAAATGAGGGTAAAATATATATATTTTTTTAAAGTAGTGCATTACATAGGGAATAGGGCTCTGGTCTAAAGTAGTGCACTACATAGGGAATAGGGCCCTGGTCTAAAGTAGTGTACTATATAGGGAATAGGGCTCTGGTCTAAAGTAGTGCACTATATAGGAAATAGCGCTCTGGTCTAAAGTAGTGCATTATATAGGGAATAGGACTCTGGTCTAAATTAGTGCTCTATATAGGGAATAGGGCTCTGGTCTAAAGTAGTGCACTATACATAGGGAATAGGGCCCTGGTCTAAAGTAGTGCACTATATAGGGAATAGGGCTCTGGTCTAAAGTAGTGCACTATATAGGGAATAGGGCTCTGGTCTAAATTAGTGCACTATATAGGGAATAGGGCTCTGGTCTAAAGTAGTGCACTATATAGGCAATAGGGCTCTGGTCTAAAGTAGTGCACTATATAGGCAATAGGGCTCTGGTCTAAAGTAGTGCACTATATAGGCAATAGGGCTCTGGTCTAAAGTAGTGCACTATATAGGGAATAGGGTTCTGGTCTAAAGTCACTATAAGGGCTCTGGTCTAAAGTAGTGCACTATATAGGGAATAGGGCTCTGGTCTAAAGTAGTGCACTATATAGAATAGGCCTCTGGTCTAAAGTAGTGCACTATATACTATATAGGGAATAGGGCTCTGGTCTAAAGTAGTGCACTATATAGGGAATAGGGCTCTGGTCTAAAGTAGTGCACTATATTTGGAATAGGCCTCTGGTCTAATAGGGCTCTGGTCAAAAGTAGTGCACTATATAGGGAATAGGGCTCTGGTCTAAAGTAGTGCACTATATAGGGAATAGGGCTCTGGTCTAAAGTAGTGCACTATATATAGGGAATAGGGCTCTGGTCTAAAGTAGTGCACTATATAGGGAATAGGGCTCTGGTCTAAAGTAGTGCACTATATAGGGAATAGGGTGCCAACACAGTGGAACACATCAGCACTCAATTCATAGCCAGATGGACAATCAATATACTACTAACAACAGTTTCTCTAGACAGCGTTTCTTAAATGTTTCAAGCTTATCACGTCTGTCTGTAATAGAACATCAAATCAAATTTGATTGGTCACACACACATGGTTAGCAGATGTTAATGTGTGTAGCGAAATGCTTGTGCTTCTAGTTCCTGACAGTGCAGTGATATCTAACAACTAATTTAACAATTCCCCTAAACCACACACAAATCTAAAGACCTCAACTGGCAGCGTCATTAAATAGTACCCACAAATCACCTGACTCAATGTCAACAGTGTAGTGGCGACTCCGGGATGCTGGCCTTCTGATGGCAAAGAAAAAAGCCATCAGACTGGCCAATAAAAAGATTAAGATGGGCAAAAGAACACAGATACTTGACAGAGGAACTCTGCCTAGACGGTCAGCGTCCCGGAGTCTCCTCTTCACTGTTGACGTTGAGACTGGTGTTTTGCGGGTCCTATTTAATGAAGCTGCCAGTTGAGGACTTGTGAGGCGTCTGTTTCTCAAACTAGACACTATAATGTACTTGTGTCTGTTTGCACTGTTCTGTGAAGGGAGTAGTACACAGTGTTGTACCAAAACTTCAGTTTCTTGGCAATTTCTCTCATGGAATAGCCTTCATTTCTCACAACAACAATAGACTGACAAGTTTCAGAAGAAACTACTTTGTTTCTGGCCATTTTGAGCCTGTAATCGAACCCACAAATGCTGATACTCCAGATACTCAACTAGTCTAAGGCCAGTTTTATTGCTTCTTTAATCAGAACAACAGTTTTCAGCTGTGCTAATATAATTGCAAACGGGTTTTCTAAAGATCAATTAGCCTTTTAAAATGATAAACTTGGATTAGCTAACACAACGTGCCATTGGAACACAGGAGTGATGGTTGCTGATAATGGGCCTCTGTAGGCCGATGTAGATATTCCATCATAAAATCAGCTGTTTCCAGCTACAATAGTCATGTACAACAGTAACACTGTATTTCTGATCAATTTCATGTTATTTTCATGGACACATTTTTTTGTTTTTTGCTTTTCTTTAAAAAAAAAAGGACATTTCTAAGTGACCCCAAACTTTTGAACGTTAGTGTGTATATATATATTTTTTAACACCTTTTTCTCCCCAATTTCGTTGAAATGGTAGTTACAGTCTTGTCCCATCACTGCATATCTACAGACCGTAGTCCCTGCTGTTGCCTATGGGCAGGTTTACGTGACTTACTGACAACACAAAGTAGAAAACGTTTCTAAATCCAACCACTAGATGTCGCTCTTGCTCCATTAAAGTGGCACAGACCAAGCCCCCATTAGTATGCCCATTCCCAGCTCTGTATCCCTTTTAGGCCAGTTTTCCTGCGTTGATGTAGTTGTGTAGTTATAAACAGATGCATTTTCATTTGCGTGACTACAGGAAGCTCCAGGATTTATTTGAACTCCCTACAGGTGGGGGAAAAGAAAGCACTCTTAAAATGCATGGCATGCTATCAAGGCGGTGCTACTCTGTAATTCACATTCCCTGGCTGTTCGCTGGCTCGACAGGGCGTGGTATCTGCTGGTCTGTGCTGCCAACTCCTGGAAGAAAGCTGCCTTATGCTTTCCTGAAGTGTCGCTCCAGAACACTGACCCTCCCTCTCTCCAGGCTGCCTGCTTAGGAGAATGTTAAACCTTGGGAACGAGCTGAACCACACTCACTGCACCAACCCTTCTCCTCTCATCTCCTATGTACCTTGTGTGTGTGTGTGTGTGTGTGTGTGTGTGCGTGTGTGTGCGTGTGTGTGAACTCAAACCACCTCATCTCAGCTCCTGCCACACAAGCACATCAGTGGAGACTTCCGAGGGGAGGACGGCTCACAATAATGGCTGGAACTGAGTGAATTGAATTGCATCAAACCCATGCAACAACCGGGTTCCCGCCATTCAACCCCTAGTACAGAGAGGGTACAGAGAGGGGAGGGTACAGAGAGGAGAGGGTACAGAGAGGAGAGGGTACAGAGAAGGGAGGGTACAGAGAGGAGAGGGTACAGAGAGGGAAAGGTGCAGAGAGGGTGCAGAGATGGTACAGAGAGGGAAAGGTGCAGAGAGGGTGCAGAGATGGTACAGAGAGGGAAGGGTGCAGAGATGGTACAGAGACGGGAGGGTACAGAGAGGGGAGGGTATTGAGGAGAGGGTACAGAGAGGGGAGGGTACAGAGAGGGTACAGAGAGGGGAGGGTACAGAGAGGAGAGGGTACAGAGAGGAGAGGGTACAGAGAGGGGAGGGTACAGAGAGGAGAGGGTACAGAGAGGGTACAGAGAGGAGAGGGTACAGAGAGGACAGGGTACAGAGAGGACAGGGTACAGAGAGGAGAGGGTACAGACAGGAGAGGGTACAGAGAGGAGAGGGTACAGACAGGAGAGGGTACAGAGAGGAGAGGGTACAGAGAGGAGAGGGAGTGTACAGAGAGGAGAGGGTGCAGAGAGGGTACAGAGAGGGGAGGGTACAGAGAGGAGAGGGTACGGAGAGGAGAGGGTACAGAGAGGGGAGGGTACAGAGAGGGTACAGAGAGGGGAGGTTACAGAGAGGGTATAGAGAGGAGAGGGTACAGAGAGGAGAGGGTACAGAGAGGGGAGGGTACAGAGAGGAGAGGGTACAGAGAGGAGAGGGTACAGAGAGGAGAGGGTACAGAGAGGACAGGGTACAGAGAGGACAGGGTACAGACAGGAGAGGGTACAGAGAGGAGAGGGTACAGACAGGAGAGGGTACAGAGAGGAGAGGGTACAGAGAGGAGAGGGTACAGAGAGGAGAGGGTGCAGAGAGGGTACAGAGAGGGGAGGGTACAGAGAGGAGAGGGTACGGAGAGGAGAGGGTACAGAGAGGGGCGGGTACAGAGAGGGGAGGGTACAGAGAGGGTATAGAGAGGAGAGGGTACAGAGAGGGGAGGGTACAGAGGGGAGAGGGTACAGAGAGGGTAGAGAGAGGGGAGGGTACAGAGAGGGTACAGAGAGGGGGTACAGAGAGGGGAGGGTACAGAGAGGAGAGGGTACAGAGAGGGTACAGAGAGGGGAGGGTACAGAGAGGGGAGGGTACAGAGAGGAGATGGTACAGAGAGGAGAGGGTACAGAGAGGGGAGGGTACAGAGAGAAGAGGGTACAGAGAGGGTACAGAGAGGGGAGGGTACAGAGAGGAGAAGGTACAGAGAGGGGAGGGTACAGAGAGGAGAGGTACAGAGAGGGTACAGAGAGGGGAGGGTACAGAGAGGAGAGGGTACAGAGAGGGGAGGGTACAGAGAGGAGAGGGTGCAGAGAGGGGAGGGTACAGATAGTTTTGAGAGATCTTAAATTAGAATAAATTATTTGTCTGAACAGCGTGAAGTCAAAGGGAACTGTTAAATTATAATCCATGTCAAATATTGTTTTCGCTACGACCTGCTCAGGGTGTGTGTGCCCATTGTTGTACCCTCCCGTATTTACCTACTGTTGTTTATGCTGAAGCTGTACACATGACCTTGAAACTCAGTTAATACCGTGTAAAAAACAACTGGCTTGAGCTGATTTTATCTACCCAGTAGACCAACCTGCTTTTATCTACCTGGTAAACCAACCTGCTTTTATCTACCTGGTAGACCAACCTGCTTTTATCTACCTGGTAGACCAACCTGCTTTTATCTACCTGGTAGACCAACCTGCTTTTATCTACCTGGTAGACCAACCTGCTTTTATCTACCCAGTAGACCAACCTGCTTTTATTTACCTGGTAGACCAACCTGCTTTTATCTACCCAGTAGACCAACCTGCTTTTATCTACCTGGTAGACCAACCTGCTTTTATCTACCCAGTAGACCAACCTGCTTTTATCTACCTGGTAGACCAACCTGCTTTTATCTACCCAGTAGACCAACCTGCTTTTATCTACCTGGTAGACCAGTAGACAAACCTGCTTTTATCTACCTGGTAGACCAACCTGCTTTTATCTACCCAAGACAAACCTGCTTTTGTCTACCTGGTAGACCAGCCTGATTTTATCTACCCAGTAGACCAACCTGCTTTTATCTACCTGGTAGACCAACCTGCTTTTATCTACCTGGTAGACCAACCTGCTTTTATCTACCTGGTAGACCAACCTGCTTTTATCTACCTGGTAAACCAACCTGCTTTTATTCACCTGGTAGACCAACCTGCTTTTATCTACCTGGTAAACCAACCTGCTTTTATTATTTCCAAAAATAGTGTTTGTATGGCGACCTTTACTGAAATGTATGCCACAGAGGCCGAATGCAAAGAACCACCTCTTTCCATCCTGTGATCTGGTAGGCTACCGTGGACCTACACCCAGTAACTAACTACTGTTTGTTTCTTTGTTTGCTACAGGGTCAGTCTACCAGGTTATTTACTGTAGCCTGCAGCCTGCCAGGTTATTTAGACAGCCTGTAGCCTACCAGGTTATTATACATAGCCTGTAGCCTACCAGGTTATTATACATAGCCTGTAGCCTACCAGGTTATTAAAATAGCCTGTAGCCTACCAGGTTATTATAATAGCCTGTAGCCTACCAGGTTATTTACTTAGCCTGTAGCCTACCAGGTTATTATACATAGCCTGTAGCCTACCAGGTTATTATACATAGCCTGTAGCCTACCAGGTTATTATACATAGCCTGTAGCCTACCAGGTTATTATACATAGCCTGTAGCCTACCAGGTTATTAAAATAGCCTGTAGCCTACCAGGTTATTATAATAGCCTGTAGCCTACCAGGTTATTAAAATAGCCTGTAGCCTACCAGGTTATTATAATAGCCTGTAGCCTACCAGGTTATTATACATAGCCGGTAGCCTACCAGCCTGTAGCCTACCAGGTTATTATACATAGCCTGTAGCCTACCAGGTTATTAAAATAGCCTGTAGCCTACCAGGTTATTAAAATAGCCTGTAGGCTACCAGGTTATTATAATAGCCTGTAGCCTACCAGGTTATTATGCATAGCCTGTAGCCTACCAGGTTATTATGCATAGCCTGTAGCCTACCAGGTTATTAAAATAGCCTGTAGCCTACCAGGTTATTATGCATAGCCTGTAGCCTACCAGGTTATTAAAATAGCCTGTAGCCTACCAGGTTATTATGCATAGCCTGTAGCCTACCAGGTTATTATAATAGCCTGTAGCCTACCAGGTTATTATGCATAGCCTGTAGCCTACCAGGTTATTATGCATAGCCTGTAGCCTACCAGGTTATTATGCATAGCCTGTAGCCTACCAGGTTATTAAAATAGCCTGTAGCCTACCAGGTTATTATGCATAGCCTGTAGCCTACCAGGTTATTAAAATAGCCTGTAGCCTACCAGGTTATTATGCATAGCCTGTAGCCTATAGTTTGTGTGGCTAGAGAATTAAGGCTCATGCTATTCTACACTTTTTTTTAATAGGTCTTGAAATTCTGTCAGCTAATTAAAGTTACTCGGTTTCTGACCAGGTCTGTTTTTCATGTTGAAAAATAATGCGAGAACCGGGTTTATTTTAAAGATCTCTAAGTTTTATGAAAATGTTAGTTTTCTGTCTTGAATAAAAGTAATAATTGAAATAAAAAATTGTCTGTATCTTTGACTTAATTATGATTGGTTACTATGCTGTCCAAGTTTGTCTGTGAACAAGTGGTTTAATGTGTCTCTGTACATGTGGTTTCATGTGTCTCTGTGCATGTGGTTTCATGTGTCTCTGTGCATGTGGTTTCATGTGTCTCTGTGCATGTGGTTTCATGTGTCTCTGTACATGTGGTTTCATGCTGTCTCTGTGCATGTGGTTTCATGTGTCTCTGTGCATGTGGTTTCATGTGTCTCTGTACATGTGGTTTCAGGTGTCTCTGTGCATGTGGTTTCATGTGTCTCTGTGCATGTGGTTTCAAGTGTCTCTGTGCATGTGGTTTCAAGTGTCTCTGTGCATGTGGTTTCAAGTGTCTCTGTGCATGTGGTTTCAAGTGTCTCTGTGCATGTGGTTTCATGTGTCTCTGTGCATGTGGTTTCAAGTGTCTCTGTGCATGTGGTTTCATGTGTCTCTGTGCATGTGGTTTCATGTGTCTCTGTGCATGTGGTTTCATGTGTCCTGTGCATGTGGTTTCAAATGTCTCTGTGCATGTGGTTTCAAGTGTCTCTGTGCATGTGGTTTCATGTGTCTCTGTGCATGTGGTTTCAAGTGTCTCTGTGCATGTGGTTTCATGTGTCTCTGTGCATGTGGTTTCAAGTGTCTCTGTGCATGTGGTTTCATGTGTCTCTGTGCATGTGGTTTGTCATGTGTCTCTGTACATGTGGTTTCATGTGTCTCTGTGCATGTGGTTTCATGTGTCTCTGTACATGTGGTTTCATGTGTCTCTGTGCATGTGGTTTCATGTGTCTCTGTGCATGTGGTTTCATGTGTCTCTGTGCATGTGGTTTCATGTGTCTCTGTACATGTGGTTTCATGTGTCTCTGTGCATGTGGTTTCATGTGTCTCTGTTGTGGTTTCATGTGTCTCTGTACATGTGGTTTCATGTGTCTCTGTACATGTGGTTTCATGTGTCTCTGTACATGTGGTTTCATGTGTCTCTGTACATGTGGTTTCATGTGTCTCTGTGCATGTGGTTTCATGTGTCTCTGTACATGTGGTTTCATGTGTCTCTGTACATGTGGTTTCATGTGTCTCTGTACATGTGGTTTCATGTGTCTCTGTGCATGTGGTTTCATGTGTCTCTGTGCATGTGGTTTCATGTGTCTCTGTACATGTGGTTTCATGTGTCTCTGTGCATGTGGTTTCATGTGTCTCTGTACATGTGGTTTCATGTGTCTCTGTGCATGTGGTTTCATGTGTCTCTGTGCATGTGGTTTCATGTGTCTCTGTGCATGTGGTTTCATGTGTCTCTGTGCATGTGGTTTCATGTGTCTCTGTGCATGTGGTTTCATGTGTCTCTGTGCATGTGGTTTCATGTGTCTCTGTGCATGTGGTTTCATGTGTCTCTGTGCATGTGGTTTCATGTGTCTCTGTGCATGTGGTTTCATGTGTCTCTGTACATGTGGTTTCATGTGTCTCTGTGCATGTGGTTTCATGTGTCTCTGTGCATGTGGTTTCATGCTGTCTCTGTGCATGTGGTTTCATGTGTCTCTGTGCATGTGGTTTCATGTGTCTCTGTGCATGTGGTTTCATGTGTCTCTGTGCATGTGGTTTCATGTGTCTCTGTGCATGTGGTTTCATGTGTCTCTGTACATGTGGTTGTATGCTGTCTCTGTGTATGTGGTTGTATGCTGTCTCTGTGCATGTGGTTTCATGCTGTCTCTGTGCATGTGGTTGTATGCTGTCTCTGTGTATGTGGTTTTATGCTGTCTCTGTGCATGTGGTTGTATGCTGTCTCTGTGCATGTGGTTTAATGCTGTCTCTGTGTATGTGGTTTCATGCGGTCTGTGAGCATGTGGTTTAATGCTGTCTGTTTTGTGTAGTCTGTCTCAACTGACACGTTTCTTTTAGTCCTCCCTCTATTCTACCTTAGATGTGCTGTAATATACATTTTCCTACAAATGATGCTTGAGATGGAAATGGCAAAACTCAAAGAAGTTAATACTGCCTCTTACTTATCACTGCCAGTTAATACCCTTGACATTTCAAGATGGCGTCCCTGCCGACAATCATCCTGCTTAAAATACAGCCGAGACATTAGATTCATGCACTAAAGACACAATCTCCATACACTCTAATTTGAGAATTTACTGCCTTGAAATAGGGTGGCAGTAAACGCTGGCTGACTTGGCTCCATGGGCAAATATTGTTCCTGTACTCATTCTTTCCAGATGACTAAAGTTGAATAATTTAGAGTACATTTACATGATCATTGAATGCTGAGATTTGTATCGCTATACGAAATGTCCACTGTTTGTATAAAACCAAGAGAACGACTGTCTTCATTGAGACTTGTTGGAAACTCTTTAAATAATCTTTGGTTTAATCTTTTCTGGTTCTATGATGCTAAAACAGTTGTTTCCAACAGAACTGTGATCTCTGTTTTATTTTACTAGGCAAGTCAGTTAAGAACACATTCCTATTTTCAATGACAGCCTAGGAACAGTGGGTTAACTGGCCTAGGAACAGTGGGTTAACTGGTCTAGGAACAGTGGGTTAACTGGTCTAGGAACAGTGGGTTAACTGGCCTAGGAACAGTGGGTTAACTGGCCTAGGAACACTGGGTTAACTGGCCTAGGAACAGTGGGTTAACTGGTCTAGGAACAGTGGGTTAACTGGTCTAGGAACAGTGGGTTAACTGGTCTAGGAACAGTGGGTTAACTGGTCTAGGAAAAGTGGGTTAACTGGTCTAGGAACAGTGGGTTAACTGGTCTAGGAACAGTGGGTTAACTGGTCTAGGAACAGTGGGTTAACTGGTCTAGGAACAGTGGGTTAACTGGCCTAGGAACAGTGGGTTAACTGGTCTAGGAACAGTGGGTTAACTGGCCTAGGAACAGTGGGTTAACTGGTCTAGGAACAGTGGGTTAACTGACCTAGGAACAGTGGGTTAACTGGTCTAGGAACAGTGGGTTAACTGACCTAGGTGGGTTAACTGGTCTAACAGTGGGTTAACTGGTCTAGGAACAGTGGGTTAACTGGCCTAGGAACAGTGGGTTAACTGGCCTAGGAACAGTGGGTTAACTGGTCTAGGAACAGTGGGTTAACTGGCCTAGGAACAGTGGGTTAACTGGCCTAGGAACAGTGGGTTAACTGGTCTAGGAACAGTGGGTTAACTGGTCTAGGAACAGGAACAGTGGGTTAACTGGCCTAGGAACAGTGGGTTAACTGGTGGAACAGTGGGTTAACTGGTCTAGGAACAGTGGGTTAACTGGTCTAGGAACAGTGGGTTAACTGGTTAACTAGGAACAGTGGGTTAACTGGTCCTAGGAACAGTGGGTTAACTGGTCTAGGAACAGTGGGTTAACTGGTCTAGGAACAGTGGGTTAACTGGTCTAGGAACAGTGGGTTAACTGGTCTAGGAACAGTGGGTTAACTGGTCTAGGAACAGTGGGTTAACTGACCTAGGAACAGTGGGTTAACTGGGAACAGTGGGTTAACTGGTCCTAGGAACAGTGGGTTAACTGACCTAGGAACAGTGGGTTAACTGACCTAGGAACAGTGGGTTAACTGACCTAGGAACAGTGGGTTAACTGACCTAGGGTGGGTTAACTGGCCTAGGAACAGTGGGTTAACTGACCTAGGAACAGTGGGTTAACTGGCCTAGGAACAGTGGGTTAACTGGTCCTAGGAACAGTGGGTTAACTGGCCTAGGAACACTGGGTTAACTGGTCTAGGAACAGTGGGTTAACTGGTCTAGGAACAGTGGGTTAACTGGTCTAGGAACAGTGGGTTAACTGGCCTAGGAACAGTGGGTTAACTGGTCTAGTGGGTTAACTGGTCTAGGAACAGTGGGTTAACTGGCCTAGGAACAGGGTTAACTGGTCTAGGAACAGGGTTAACTGGTCTAGGAACAGTGGGTTAACTGGCCTAGGAACAGTGGGTTAACTGGTCTAGGAACAGTGGGTTAACTGGCCTAGGAACAGTGGGTTAACTGGTCTAGGAACAGTGGGTTAACTGGTCTAGGAACAGTGGGTTAACTGGTCCTAGGAACAGTGGGTTAACTGGTCTAGGAACAGTGGGTTAACTGACCTAGGAACAGTGGGTTAACTGACCTAGGAACAGTGGGTTAACTGGTCTAGGAACAGTGGGTTAACTGACCTAGGAACAGTGGGTTAACTGGTCTAGGAACAGTGGGTTAACTGACCTAGGAACAGTGGGTTAACTGGTCTAGGAACAGTGGGTTAACTGGCCTAGGAACAGTGGGTTAACTGGCCTAGGAACAGTGGGTTAACTGGCCTAGGAACAGTGGGTTAACTGGTCTAGGAACAGTGGGTTAACTGGCCTAGGAACACTGGGTTAACTGGTCTAGGAACAGTGGGTTAACTGGTCTAGGAACAGTGGGTTAACTGGTCTAGGAACAGTGGGTTAACTGGCCTAGGAACAGTGGGTTAACTGGTCTTCGGAACAGTGGGTTAACTGGTCTAGGAACAGTGGGTTAAACTGGGTTAACTGACCTAGGGTTAACTGGTCTAGGAACAGTGGGTTAACTGGTCTAGGAACAGTGGGTTAACTGGTCTAGGAACAGTGGGTTAACTGGTCTAGGAACAGTGGGTTAACTGGGAACAGTGGGTTAACTGGTCTAGGAACAGTGGGTTAACTGGTCTAGGAACAGTGGGTTAACTGGTCTAGGAACAGTGGGTTAACTGGTCTAGGAACAGTGGGTTAACTGGTGGAACAGTGGGTTAACCTAGGAACAGTGGGTGGTTAACTGGTCTAGGAACAGTGGGTTAACTGGTCTAGGAACAGGGTTAACTGACCTAGGAACAGTGGGTTAACTGGTCTAGGAACAGTGGGTTAACTGGTCTAGTAACAGTGGGTTAACTGGCCTAGGAACAGTGGGTTAACTGGCCTAGGAACAGTGGGTTAACTGGTCTAGGAACAGTGGGTTAACTGGTCTAGGAACAGTGGGTTAACTGGCCTAGGAACACTGGGTTAACTGTTCTAGGAACAGTGGGTTAACTGTTCTAGGAACAGTGGGTTAACTGGTCTAGGAACAGTGGGTTAACTGGTCTAGGAACAGTGGGTTAACTGGTCTAGGAACAGTGGGTTAACTGGTCTAGGAACAGTGGGTTAACTGGTCTAGGAACAGTGGGTTAACTGGTCTAGGAACAGTGGGTTAACTGGTCTGAGGAACAGTGGGTTAACTGGTCTAGGAACAGTGGGTTAACTGGCCTAGGAACAGTGGGTTAACTGGCCTAGGAACAGTGGGTTAACTGGTCTAGGAACAGTGGGTTAACTGGTCTAGGAACAGTGGGTTAACTGGCCTAGGAACAGTGGGTTAACTGGTCTAGGAACAGTGGGTTAACTGGTCTAGGAACAGTGGGTTAACTGGCCTAGGAACAGTGGGTTAACTGGTCTAGGAACAGTGGGTTAACTGGTCTAGGAACAGTGGGTTAACTGGGAACCTAGGAACAGTGGGTTAACTGGTCTAGGAACAGTGGGTTAACTGGTCTAGGAACAGTGGGTTAACTGGTCTAGGAACAGTGGGTTAACTGGCCTAGGAACAGTGGGTTAACTGGTCCTAGGAACAGTGGGTTAACTGGTCTAGGAACAGTGGGTTAACTGGTCTAGGAACAGTGGGTTAACTGGTCTAGGAACAGTGGGTTAACTGGTCCTAGGAACAGTGGGTTAACTGGTCTAGGAACAGTGGGTTAACTGGTCTAGGAACAGTGGGTTAACTGGTCCTAGGAACAGTGGGTTAACTGGTCTAGGAACAGTGGGTTAACTGGTCTAGGAACAGTGGGTTAACTGGCCTAGGACAGTGGGTTAACTGGCCTAGGAACAGTGGGTTAACTGGCCTAGGAACAGTGGGTTAACTGGTCTAGGAACAGTGGGTTAACTGGTCTAGGAACAGTGGGTTAACTGGCCTAGGAACAGTGGGTTAACTGGTCTAGGAACAGTGGGTTAACTGGTCTAGGAACAGTGGGTTAACTGGTCTAGGAACAGTGGGTTAACTGGTCTAGGAACAGTGGGTTAACTGGTCTTAGGAACAGTGGGTTAACTGGTCTAGGAACAGTGGGTTAACTGGTCTAGGAACAGTGGGTTAACTGGTCTAGGAACAGTGGGTTAACTGGTCTAGGAACAGTGGGTTAACTGGTCTAGGAACAGTGGGTTAACTGGTCTAGGAACAGTGGGTTAACTGGTCTAGGAACAGTGGGTTAACTGGTCTAGGAACAGTGGGTTAACTGGTCTAGGAACAGTGGGTTAACTGGTCTAGGAACTGGTCTAGGAACAGGGGTTAACTGGTCTAGGAACAGTGGGTTAACTGGTCTTAACTGGTCTAGGAACAGTGGGTTAACTGGGGAACAGTGGGTTAACTGGGTTACCTAGGAACAGTGGGTTAACTGACCTAGGAACAGTGGGTTAACTGGCTAGGAACAGTGGGTTAACTGGTCTAGGAACAGTGGGTTAACTGGTCTAGGAACAGTGGGTTAACTGGTCTAGGAACAGTGGGTTAACTGGTCTAGGAACAGTGGGTTAACTGGTCTAGGAACAGTGGGTTAACTGGTCTAGGAACAGTGGGTTAACTGGTCTAGGAACAGTGGGTTAACTGGTCTAGGAACAGTGGGTTAACTGACCTAGGAACAGTGGGTTAACTGGTAGGAACAGTGGGTTAACTGGTCTAGGAACAGTGGGTTAACTGACCTAGGAACAGTGGGTTAACTGACCTAGGAACAGTGGGTTAACTGGTCTAGGAACAGTGGGTTAACTGGTCTAGGAACAGTGGGTTAACTGACCTAGGAACAGTGGGTTAACTGGTCTAGGAACAGTGGGTTAACTGACCTAGGAACAGTGGGTTAACTGACCTAGGAACAGTGGGTTAACTGACCTAGGAACAGTGGGTTAACTGACCTAGGAACAGGAACAGTGGGTTAACTGGTCTAGGAACAGTGGGTTAACTGGCCTAGGAACAGTGGGTTAACTGGTCTAGGAACAGTGGGTTAACTGGTCTAGGAACAGTGGGTTAACTGGTCTAGGAACAGTGGGTTAACTGGCCTAGGAACAGTGGGTTAACTGGTCTAGGAACAGTGGGTTAACTGGTCTAGGAACAGTGGGTTAACTGGTCTAGGAACAGTGGGTTAACTGACCTAGGAACAGTGGGTTAACTGGTCTAGGAACAGTGGGTTAACTGACCTAGGAACAGTGGGTTAACTGGTCTAGGAACAGTGGGTTAACTGGCCTAGGAACAGTGGGTTAACTGGCCTAGGAACAGTGGGTTAACTGGTCCAGGAACAGTGGGTTAACTGGTCTAGGAACAGTGGGTTAACTGGTCTAGGAACAGTGGGTTAACTGGCCTAGGAACAGTGGGTTAACTGGCCTAGGAACAGTGGGTTAACTGGTCTAGGAACAGTGGGTTAACTGGCCTAGGAACAGTGGGTTAACTGGCCTAGGAACAGTGGGTTAACTGGTCTAGGAACAGTGGGTTAACTGGTCTAGGAACAGTGGGTTAACTGGTCTAGGAACAGTGGGTTAACTGGTCTAGGAACAGTGGGTTAACTGGTCTAGGAACAGTGGGTTAACTGGTCTAGGAACAGTGGGTTAACTGGTCTAGGAACAGTGGGTTAACTGGTCTAGGAACAGTGGGTTAACTGGTCTAGGAACAGTGGGTTAACTGGTCTAGGAACAGTGGGTTAACTGGTCTAGGAACAGTGGGTTAACTGGTCTAGGAACAGTGGGTTAACTGGTCTAGGAACAGTGGGTTAACTGGTCTAGGAACAGTGGGTTAACTGGTCTAGGAACAGTGGGTTAACTGGTCTAGGAACAGTGGGTTAACTGGTCTAGGAACAGTGGGTTAACTGGCCTAGGAACAGTGGGTTAACTGGCCTAGGAACAGTGGGTTAACTGGTCTAGGAACAGTGGGTTAACTGGTCCTAGGAACAGTGGGTTAACTGGTCTAGGAACAGTGTGTTAACTGGTCTAGTGGGTTAACTGGTCTAGGAACAGTGGGTTAACTGGTCTAGGAACAGTGGGTTAACTGACCTAGGAACAGTGGGTTAACTGGCCTAGGAACACTGGGTTAACTGGCCTAGGAACAGTGGGTTAACTGGTCTAGGAACAGTGGGTTAACTGGCCTAGGAACAGTGGGTTAACTGGTCTAGGAACAGTGGGTTAACTGGTCTAGGAACAGTGGGTTAACTGGCCTAGGAACACTGGGTTAACTGGTCTAGGAACAGTGGGTTAACTGGTCTAGGAACAGTGGGTTAACTGGTCTAGGAACAGTGGGTTAACTGGTCTAGGAACAGTGGGTTAACTGGTCTAGGAACAGTGGGTTAACTGGTCTAGGAACAGTGGGTTAACTGGTCTAGTGGGTTAACTGGTCTAGGAACAGTGGGTTAACTGGTCTAGGAACAGTGGGTTAACTGGTCTAGGAACAGTTGGTTAACTGGTCTAGGAACAGTGGGTTAACCCTAACGCCCCCTGGCACAGTGCATTAAAGTCTATTGAAATGAAACGCTGGGTTACATCTTAAGTAAAGATCTGTCAGACATACTGTTCTACTGTTAGCTGTCTCCACAGTCCCTTACCACTGCCAAAAAGACCTGTTGGAATTCATTCACATGATGGCTCCTTGACAGAAAGTAGTGTAAGATGTTTTAGCTTTTAGTACTGATGAGCCTCACAGCCGAGACATGGAAAACCCACGCTATGTGAACGCCATGTGTATGGACGCTAATGCTTTCACTCTTGACAAAGACATTTCTTGTCTGTTGGAATCCTTGGCACACAATGGGTTTCACTGGGGTCTTGTCTGGTGGAATCCTTGGCACACAATGGGTTTCACTGGGGTCTTATCCTACCAGGTGCTGCACAGAGCCTGATTGCTGAAATCAATTGTGTGGATTAAAACGCTTATTCATGCTGTTTGCTTGCAAAAGGTTAGCTTAACTGTCAGTTATTGAAGCTCTGATAGAATGTGGAGTAGACTGTGTTACATTGCATTACATCACTTACTGTAAATATCCAATTAAATTGAAGATGAATCTATCACGTTAAAGAGGGAGGGAGATACACCGATTCTGCATGTGCTGAGGACGTCTTAGTTTGCAATTTTACATCTAGTTAAGGTGTTTGGTGCAGTATTTCTCCCGTAAAAAAAATGTGCATGAAAACTATATTCAGTGCACTGCAGACAGTATCTAGTCAGCTGCTGCTGCTGGCTGTGCTCAGGACTGATTTCTGAGACCATGTCTTCACAACGTCATCAGTAAGCTGTCCAACTATTGTAAATAGTTCTCAGGACTGGTTTCTGAGAACATCATCATCATGCTATAAAACTGTTGTAAAATAAAGCACAATATGTTTATAATCAGTGACCAAAATCATCACCTTGAACCTAGCTAGGACATAACGTTCTGCTGGCAAAATCATCACCATGAACCTAGCTAGGACATAACGTTCTGCTGGCAAAATCATCACCATGAACCTAGCTAGGACATAACGTTCTGCTGGCAAAATCATCACCATGAACCTAGCTAGGACATAACGTTCTGCTGGCAAAATCATCACCATGAACCTAGCTAGGACATAACGTTCTGCTGGCAAAATCATCACCATGAACCTAGCTAGGACATAACGTTCTGCTGGCAAAATCATCACCATGAACCTAGCTAGGACATAACGTTCTGCTGGCAAAATCATCACCATGAACCTAGCTAGGACATAACGTTCTGCTGGCAAAATCATCACCATGAACCTAGCTAGGACATAACGTTCTGCTAACCATATGTTTCGTAGAGCATGAGTTGTCCTTATGGTTGTTTTGCATACAACCTTCACACACCTTTCTGGGAATGGTTCAGGATTGTTTGCTTGCCTTTGGAACATTCTCAGCACATTTAACCACTTAGAGTCAATTGACACACCGGTGCGTCAATCGAAGTAACATAACAAAAACAATCCCCACCCAAATCCGTCAGTTTAAACCAGAGATATCTGTTGTTAGCATTGGACGTATACCAATCCACCGCATCTGACAATCGCACTTTCACATCTGCGGTGAAAGATGGCCGAGCTGGGGCTGCGTTACTTCAGACCATGAGACATCTGCGGTGAAAGATGGCCGAGCTGGGGTTGTTAGCATTGGACGTTACCAATCCAGACCATGAGACATCTGCGGTGAAAGATGGCCGAGCTGGGGCTGCGTTACTTCAGACCATGAGACATCTGCGGTGAAAGATGGCCGAGCTGGGGCTGCGTTACTTCAGACCATGAGACATCTGCGGTGAAAGATGGCCGAGCTGGGGCTGCGTTTCTTCAGACCATGAGACATTCCGTTGTTCTGTCGTGAACGTCTGCAGCGTCCAAACGGTATGACCACTCTTTGTAAAGGAGAGACTATTATCAAACACGGTGGTGTTTTCCATTTTTGCTCTATGATCCCCACACGTGTCACTGGACTCGTAATGAAGGTAACCGGTACAGTTTTGTTTTTTAAATCAATGGAAGGTAGTTTTGTACCTACGCAAAAAGGGGTTAAATCTATTAGCTACATAATAATTTTAAAACAATTCCATATGTCAGTTTAGCACCCCCCCGCCCCCGAAGTCTTAGACTCTAAAGTACTAAGAAACTTTACAAAGACATCTATTTTCTTGAAATGTTATTACCTTAACAGAATGATTCATAAAAGTTCAAACATGGTTACAGTAAATGTAAACGTTGGTAATATTCTAGGAACGTTCTCCAACGTGTCTTTTCATAAAAATCACAAGAAAACTTTAGTAACGTTCAGCGAATGTTCTAAGACTGTTAATTAAAAACATATACAGTGCAGAAAGAATTCAGACCCCTTGACTTTTTCCACGTTTTTTTTGGTGGGGGGAAAAAGTATTCAGACACCTTGCTATGAGACTTGAAATTGAACTCAGGTGCATCGTGTTTCCATTGATCATCCTTGAGATGTTTCTACAACTTGATTGGAGTCCACCTGTGGTAAATTGAATTGATTAGACATGATTTGGAAAGGCACACACCTGTCTATAGAAGGTCCCACAATTCAAAGGAATTGGACTTAGAGCGCCGAGACAGAATTGTGTCAAGGCACAGATCTGGGGAAGGGTACTAAAAAAATTCTGCAACATTGAAGGTCCCCACAGTGGCCTCCATCATTCATAAATGGAGCAATCGAGGAAGAAGGGCCTTGATCAGGGAGGTGACCAAGACCTTGATGGTCACTCTGACAGAGCTCCAGAGCTCTACAGTTCCTCTGTGGTGATGGGAGAACCTTCCAGAAAGACGACCATCTCTGCAGCATTCCACCAATCAGGCCTTCATGGTAGAGTGGCCAGATGGAAGGCACTCCTCAGTAAAAGGCACATGACAGCCTGCTTGGAGTTTGCCAAAAGGCACCTAAAGACTCTCAGACCATGAGAAATAAGATTCTCTGGTCTGGTGAAACCAAGATTGAACTTTTTGGCCTGAATGCCAAGCGTCACATCTGGAGGAAACCTGGCACCATCCCTATGGTGAAGCATGGTGGTGGCAGCATCATGCTGTGGGGATGTCTTTCAGCTGCAGGGACTGGGAGCAAAGTACAGAGAGATCCTTGATGAAAACCTGCTCCATAGCAAACAGGATCTCATACTGGGGCGAAGGTTCAACTTCCAACAGGACAACGACCCTAAGCACACAGCCAAGAAAATGCAGGAGTGGCTTCAGGACAAGTCTCAAATGTCCTTAAGTGACCCAGCCAGAGCCCAGACTTGAACACGATCGGACAGCTTGGAATGACCTGAAAATATCTGTGCAGCGACGCTCCCCATCCAACCTGATAGAGCTTAAGAGGATCTGCAGAGAAGAATGGATCACAAGTCCAGGAGTGCCAAGCTTGTAACGTTATAGCGAAAATGACTTGATGATGTAGTCGCTGCCAAAGGTACTTCAACAAAGCACGTTTTTTTGTTTAAATCTAGAAATTAGCAAACATTCTAAAAACCTGTTTTTGCTTTGTCGTTATGGGGTATTGAGTGTAGATTGATGAAGAAAATAAACAATGTAATACATTTTAGAATAAGGCAGTAACCTAACAAAATGTGGAGAATGTCAAGTCTGAATAAGACATTGTACATTCTATTCTCACCATCAACAAAACTCTCTCTAACCCCTAGCATGTGAAGTGTGTTCAGGTGTGTTGTCTAAACCCACTAATTGGCCACACCTGATCTTAACGAGTGCTTGTTTTCTTTGAAATGGGGTCTGCTTGAATAGACTCAAATGAACAGCTTTGTATGTATAAAACAACATGTGGCTCTCCCTCCTGAAGGCACAGTGGACTAATGCTGTGGATAGAGAACAGAATTACGATTGAGAGTCACTATAAATAATTAAATTGATGGGCAAAAAAAGAAAGGTATAAAGACACAACATTCCATTTGAAGATGGTTGTATCACCATGACAAATCAGCCTTGAAGGATACAGCAACTACTAATGGATAAAATAACTATTCAACTGCTCTTGAGAAAAGAAAGAATGTAAGAAAGATGTCAACTGAATCAGTTGTTTGCTCACCACAAAAAAATTCACACTTTTTTAGATGTATTTTATTTATTTCACCTTTATTTAACCAGGTAAGCTAGTTGAGAACAAGTTCTAATTTACAACTGTGACCTGGCCAAGATAAAACAAAGCAGTGTGACACAAACAACAACAACACAGAGTTACACATGGAATAAACAAGTGTACAGTCAATAACACATTAGAAAATAAAGAAAGTCTATATACTTTGTGTGCAAATGAAGTAAGGAGGCAAGGCAATAAATAGGCCATGGTAGCGAAGTAATGACAATTTAGCAAATTAACACTGAAGTGATAGATGAGCAGATGATGATGTGCAAGTAGAAATACTGGTGTGCAAAAGAGCAGAAAAGTACATTAAAACAATATGGGGATGAGGTAGGTTGATTGGGTGGGCTATTTACAGATGGGCTGTGTACAGCTGCAGCGGTCAGTTAACTGCTCAGAAAGCCAACGTTTAAAGTTAGTGAGGGAAATAAGTCTACAGCTTCAGCGATTTTTGCAATTTGTTCCAGTCATTGGCAGCAGAGAGCTGGAAGGAAAGGCGACCAAAAGAGGTGTTGGCTTTGGGGATGACCAGTGAGATATACCTGCTGGAGCGCGTGCTACAGGTGGGTGTTGTTATCGTGACCAGTGAGCTGAGATAAGGCAAAGCTTTATCTAGCATAGACTTATAGATGACCTGCAGCCAGTGGGTCTGGCGACGAATATGTAGCGAGGGTCAGCCGACTAGAGCATACAGGTCGCAGTGGTGGGTGGTATAAGGTGCTTTGGTAACAAAACGGATGGCACTGTGATAGACTCCATCCAGTTTGCTGAGTAGAGTGTTGGAAGTTATTTTGTAAATGACATCACCGAAGTCCAGGATCGGTAGGATAGTCAGTTTTACGAGGGTTTGTTTGGTGGCTTGAGTGAAGGAGGCTTTGTTGCGAAATAGGAAGCCGATTCTAGATTTAATTTTGGATTGGAGATGTTTAATATGAGTCTGGAAGGAGAGTTTACAGTCTAGCCAGTAGTTGTCCACATATTCTAGGTCAGAACCGTCCAGAGTAGTGATGCTAGTCGAGTGGGCGGGTGCGGGCAGCGATCGGTTGAAAAGCATGCATTTGGTTTTAATAGCGTTTAAGAGCAGTTTGAGGCCACTGAAGGATTGTTGAATGGCATTGAAGCTCATCTGGAGGTTAGTTAACATAATGTCCAAAGAAGGGCCAGATGTATACAGAATGGTGTTGTCTGCGTAGAGGTGGGTCAGGGAATCACCCGCAGCAAGAGCGACATCATTGATGACACTACAAGAGGACGTTCTTTAAAACTGAAAGGGAAGTAAATGAGGAAAGAGGACCTCAACTAGCAGACAGTTGATATAGCTTAGTGTCTCCCTATAGCGGTAACCAGTTAATGTAGCCTTGCGTCTCCTATAGCACTAATCAGTTGATGTAGCCTAGCGTCTCCCTATAGCTCTAATCAGGTGATGTAGCATAGCGTCTCCCAATAGCTGTAACCAGTTGATGTAGCATAGCATCTCCCTATAGCTCTAATCAGTTGATGTAGCCTAGCGTCTCTCTATAGCTCTAATCAGTTGATGTAGCATAGCGTCTCCCTATAGCTGTAACCAGTTGATGTAGCATAGCGTCTCCCTATAGCTCTAATCAGTTGATGTAGCCTAGCGTCTCACTATAGCTCTAATCAGTTGATGTAGCCTAGCGTCTCCCTATAGCTGTAACCAGTTGATGTAGCCTAGCGTCTCCCTATAGCTCTAATCAGGTGATGTAGCCTAGCGTCTCCCAATAGCTGTAACCAGTTGATGTAGCCTAGCGTCTCCCTATAGCTCTAATCAATTGATGTAGCATAGCGTCTCCCAATAGCTGTAACCAGTTGATGTAGCCTAGCGTCTCCCAATAGCTGTAACCAGTTGATGTAGCCTAGCGTCTCCCTATAGCTGTAACCAGTTGATGTAGCCTAGCGTCTCCCTATAGCTTCCCTGTGACCATTGACCTGGTACTCCCTGTATATATCTCCACAGTGATCTGGTACATGGTACTCCCTGTATATAGCTCCACATTGATCTGGTACTCCCTGTATATAGCTCCACATTGATCTGGTACTGGTACTTCCTGTATATAGCTCCACATTGATCTGGTACGTCCTGTATATAGCTCCACATTGATCTGGTACTGGTACTTCCTGTTCTTAGCTCCACATTGATCTGGTACTTCCTGTTCTTAGCTCCACAGTGATCTGGTATGTCCTGTATATAGCTCCACATTGATCTGGTACTTCCTGTATATAGCTCCACATTGATCTGGTACTCCCTGTACATAGCTCCACATGGATCTGGTACTTCCTGTATATAGCTCCACATTGATCTGGTACTCCCTGTATATAGCTCCACATTGATCTGGTACTCGTACTTCCTGTATATAGCTCCACATTGATCTGTTACCGGTACTTCCTGTATATAGCTCCTCATTGATCTGGTGCTGGTACTTCCTGTATATAGCTCCACATTGATCTGTTACTGGTACTTCCTGTATATAGCTTCACATTGATCTGGTACTTCCTGTTTACAGCTCCACATTGACCTGGTACTCCCTGTATATATCTCCACAGTGATCTGGTACTGGTACTTCCTGTATATATCTCCACAGTGATCTGGTACTCCCTGTATATAGCTCCACATTGATCTGGTACTGGTACTTCCTGTATATAGCTCCACATTGATCTGGTACTCCCTGTATATACCTCCACATTGATCTGGTACTGGTACTTCCTGTATATAGCTCCACATTGATCTGGTACGTCCTGTATATAGCTCCACATTGATCTGGTACTGGTACTTCCTGTTCTTAGCTCCACATTGATCTGGTACTTCCTGTTCTTAGCTCCACAGTGATCTGGTATGTCCTGTATATAGCTCCACATTGATCTGGTACTTCCTGTTTACAGCTCCACATTGACCTGGTACTCCCTGTATATATCTCCACAGTGATCTGGTACTGGTACTTCCTGTATATATCTCCACAGTGATCTGGTACTCCCTGTATATAGCTCCACATTGATCTGGTACTGGTACTTCCTGTATATAGCTCCACATTAATCTGGTACTTCCTGTATATAGCTCCACATTGATCTGGTACTGGTACTCCCTGTATATAGCTCCACATTGCTCTGGTACTCCCTGTATATAGCTCCACATTGATCTGGTACTCCCTGTATATAGCTCCACATTGATCTGGTACTCCCTGTATATAGCTCCACATTGATCTGGTACTCCCTGTATATAGCTCCACATTGATCTGGTACTGGTACTTCCTGTATATAGCTCCACATTGATCTGGTACTTCCTGTTCTTAGCTCCACATTGATCTGGTACGTCCTGTATATAGCTCCACAGTGATCTGGTACTTCCTGTATATAGCTCCACATTGATCTGGTACTTCCTGTTCTTAGCTCCACATTGATCTGGTACTTCCTGTTCTTAGCTCCACATTGATCTGGTACTTCCTGTTCTTAGCTCCACATTGATCTGGTACTTCCTGTTCTTAGCTCCACATTGATCTGGTACTTCCTGTTCTTAGCTCCACATTGATCTGGTACTCCTGTATATAGCTCCACATTGATCTGGTACTTCCTGTTCTTAGCTCCACATTGATCTGGTACTTCCTGTTCTTAGCTCCACATTGATCTGGTACTTCCTGTTCTTAGCTCCACATTGATCTGGTACTTCCTGTTCTTAGCTCCACAGTGATCTGGTACGTCCTGTATATAGCTCCACATTGATCTGGTACTGGTACTTCCTGTTCTTAGCTCCACAGTGATCTGGTACGTCCTGTATATAGCTCCACATTGATCTGGTACTGGTACTTCCTGTTCTTAGCTCCACATTGATCTGGTACTTCCTGTTCTTAGCTCCACATTGATCTGGTACTCCCTGTATATAGCTCCACAGTGATCTGGTACTTCCTGTTCTTAGCTCCACATTGATCTGGTACTTCCTGTTCTTAGCTCCACATTGATCTGGTACTTCCTGTTCTTAGCTCCACATTGATCTGGTACTTCCTGTTCTTAGCTCCACATTGATCTGGTACGTCCTGTTCTTAGCTCCACATTGATCTGGTACTTCCTGTTCTTAGCTCCACAGTGATCTGGTACTTCCTGTTCTTAGCTCCACAGTGATCTGGTACTTCCTGTTCTTAGCTCCACAGTGATCTGGTACTTCCTGTTCTTAGCTCCACAGTGATCTGGTACTTCCTGTTCTTAGCTCCACAGTGATCTGGTACTTCCTGTTCTTAGCTCCACAGTGATCTGGTACTTCCTGTTCTTAGCTCCACATTGATCTGGTACTTCCTGTTCTTAGCTCCACAGTGATCTGGTACTTCCTGTTCTTAGCTCCACAGTGATCTGGTACTTCCTGTTCTTAGCTCCACATTGATCTGGTACTTCCTGTTCTTAGCTCCACATTGATCTGGTACTTCCTGTTCTTAGCTCCACATTGATCTGGTACTTCCTGTTCTTAGCTCCACATTGATCTGGTACTTCCTGTTCTTAGCTCCACATTGATCTGGTACTTCCTGTTCTTAGCTCCACATTGATCTGGTACTTCCTGTTCTTAGCTCCACAGTGATCTGGTACTTCCTGTTCTTAGCTCCACAGTGATCTGGTACTTCCTGTTCTTAGCTCCACATTGATCTGGTACTTCCTGTTCTTAGCTCCACAGTGATCTGGTACTTCCTGTTCTTAGCTCCACATTGATCTGGTACTTCCTGTTCTTAGCTCCACAGTGATCTGGTACTTCCTGTTCTTAGCTCCACAGTGATCTGGTACTTCCTGTTCTTAGCTCCACATTGATCTGGTACTTCCTGTTCTTAGCTCCACAGTGATCTGGTACTTCCTGTTCTTAGCTCCACAGTGATCTGGTACTTCCTGTTCTTAGCTCCACAGTGATCTGGTACTTCCTGTTCTTAGCTCCACAGTGATCTGGTACTTCCTGTTCTTAGCTCCACAGTGATCTGGTACTTCCTGTTCTTAGCTCCACAGTGATCTGGTACTTCCTGTTCTTAGCTCCACATTGATCTGGTACTGGTACTTCCTGTTCTTAGCTCCACATTGATCTGGTACTTCCTGTTCTTAGCTCCACAGTGATCTGGTACGTCCTGTATATAGCTCCACATTGATCTGGTACTGGTACTTCCTGTTCTTAGCTCCACAGTGATCTGGTACGTCCTGTATATAGCTCCACATTGATCTGGTACTTCCTGTTCTTAGCTCCACATTGATCTGGTACTTCCTGTTCTTAGCTCCACATTGATCTGGTACTTCCTGTTCTTAGCTCCACATTGATCTGGTACTTCCTGTTCTTAGCTCCACATTGATCTGGTACTTCCTGTTCTTAGCTCCACAGTGATCTGGTACTTCCTGTATATCCTGTAGCTTAATTGTGTTACTATGTTTTACTATGTGTTCCTAAGCAAGAATTTCACGGTCTACACCTGTTGTATTCAGTGCAGGTGACAAATAAGATATGTATTTTATATGGATAACAATGTGTGCCATGATTCATAGTTCAATTCTCTGAACCACAGAGCACTCCCATATCATAAAAGTGTAATGCACTTGAGTCTCAGAAATTACAATGAATATTTAAGAATCTGTCTTAAACATCTCTGTCTCTCTATGTCTCTCTGTCTCTCTCTCTTCCCCCCCCCCCCTCTCTCTCTCTGGCCTCCTG
Organism: Oncorhynchus tshawytscha; assembly: GCF_018296145.1. NCBI lineage: Eukaryota > Metazoa > Chordata > Actinopteri > Salmoniformes > Salmonidae > Oncorhynchus > Oncorhynchus tshawytscha. Next base: position 5,257,587 of record NC_056434.1, read on the forward strand.
TCTTCACCTACTCACTGTTTCTACACAAATAGATTCATAAATTAAGCACAGAGATCACCTGCCAGTGTTTCTGAGAGAGCATGGCATGTTAACATCACCCAACCTTTTCAAACTTGCTCTCAGAGCAATTCTCAGTTCTCAAACGTGGCCTTGAACATGATTAGATCTCTCAGAATGTAAGAGAACCCTCAGCCTCTTCTTCTGGTACACAGGCTACAGAGTGGTTGAGGACTGTTTAGTTAACACGTCTTTGAAAGCCTGATGAATAATAAATAAATAAATAAAATCACCAGAAAAGCTTGATGTTGGAATTCCCCCCTGGTGAACTTTGTAAAGTTGCTGACTCCTGGATGAGTTAGATGTGTTGGTAGACTTTCTGTCAGGAGGGAGAGAGTGATGACAGAGTGAAGCTCTCCAGACCGGACACTGGGGCAGAAAGAGACAGAGAGGGAGGGAGAGATAGAGAGAGAGTGAGAAAGAGAGAGGGAGGGAGGGATAGAGAGAGAGAGGGTGGGGGAGGGAGGGAGGGATAGAGGGAGGGAGGGTGAGGAAGAGTGAGGGATAAAGAGAGGGAGGGATACATAGAGGGGAGGGTGGGACAGAGAGAGAGACAGAGAGAGAGAGACAGAGAGAGAGAGAGAGGGGGGGAGGGTGGGAGGGTGGGCAGAGTGAAGGAGGGATAGTGAGAGGGAGGGTGGGGGAGAGGGAGGGATACATAGAGGGATACATAGAGGGAGGGATAGGGAGAGGGAGGGATAGAGAGAGGGAGGGATACATAGAGGGAGGGAGGGATAGAGAGAGTGAGAGAGAGAGAGAGAGAGAGAGAGACAGATAGAGAGAGTGAGAGAGAGACGTAGAGACAGAGACAGAGAGAGAGAGAGAGAGAGAGAGAGAGAGAGAGAGAGAGAGAGAGAGAGAGAGAGAGAGAGAGAGAGAGAGAGAGAGAAAGACAGAGAGAGAAAGACAGAGAAAGAGAGAGAGAGAGAGAGAGAGAGAAAGACAGAGAGAGAGAATTGGAGAGGCAACGTGGCGATGCTTTTCATACGTGGAGGAGCGTAAGAACACTTGAGCCTTTGTGCCTGTGATTTATTGGAACTTTCATAGACTGTCAGATGTGGGATGTCCCACATTGAACCAGACAGTCAGGCCAAGATCATTACAGTATCCCTAATGAGTGTGTGTGTGTGTGTGTGTGTGTGTGTGTGTGTGTGTGTGTGTGTGTGTGTGTGTGTGTGAGTGTGAGTGTGTGTGTGTGTGTGTGTGTGTGTGTGTGTGTGTGTGTGTGTGTGTGTGAGTGTGAGTGTGAGTGTGAGTGTGTGTGTGTGTGTGTGTGTGTGTGAGTGTGTGTGTGTGTGTGAAGTGTGGGGGGAATGGTCAGATCAGATGGATGGGCTGATGTTTTGGACAGATGCCTGTTTTCTCCTGCCAAAGGGAACCGGGACTTCAGGAGTTGGAATCAGAGGAGGGGATTACGAATCATTAAGTAGACAAAGGACAAATAACAGTAATCCAGAAGGGAGAGAAAAGAAAAGACTATTTTTTCATCCACAAAGAAAAAAATAGCTTTTACTCAAACAATAAAACATTTAAATTAGAAAAGGAGGGTTTTAGCAGCTAAGCCTGCCCAAGGCTTTTGCCAACATTCCACTTATTGTTTTTCTCTTAAAAGCCTTCTGTTTGAATGAAATATACTTTTTATTCAAAGTGTAAGCTTTTTATTTATTTTATTTAGTGTAAGCTCTATAATTCTGCAAATCTTCCGTCAGCCTTTGAATGGTAAAAATGGAGGTGACTTTTGAGTCTTCGTCTTTGTGACAAATATAGAGTTAAGACCTTTGTTATTGGTTCCCCTCAGCCTTGATAACGGACCATTCCAAACTGCAAAATGGTTTTTAGCCATCATTTCCTCTCATGATAATTGCTGTTAGATTTCTGTATTTGTTTCCAAGAGATGGTTCCAACCAGGAGATGTTTCCACCCCAGAGATGTTTCCACCCCAGAGATGTTTCCACCCCAGAGATGGTTCCACCCCAGAGATGGTTCCACCCCAGAGATGTTTCCACCCCAGAGATGGTTCCACCCCAGAGATGGTTCCACCCCAGAGATGGTTCCACCCCAGAGATGTTTCCACCCCAGAGATGTTTCCACCCCAGAGATGGTTCCACCCCAGAGATGGTTCCACCCAGGAGATGGTTCCACCCCAGAGATGATTCCACCCCAGAGATGGTTCCACCCCAGAGATGGTTCCACCCCAGAGATGTTTCCACCCCAGAGATGTTTCCACCCCAGAGATGGTTCCACCCCAGAGATGGTTCCACCCAGGAGATGGTTCCACCCCAGAGATGGTTCCACCCCAGAGATGGTTCCACCCAGGAGATGGTTCCACCCCAGAGATGGTTCCACCCCAGAGATGTTTCCACCCCAGAGATGTTTCCACCCCAGAGATGTTTCCACCCCAGAGATGCTACACAGATAATATCTTTATGTTTGTGTCTGTGTTTGTCTGTGTGTCTGTGTGTCTCTTTGTGTATGTGTGTCTCTGTGTATATGTGTGTGTGTCTGTGTGTGTGTGTGTTTGTGTGTGTGTGTGCGAGGGTGCATGCATGTGCCTAATGTGTATGTGTGTGTGTCTGTGCGTGTGTTTGTCTGTGTGTGCAAGGGTGCACGCATGTGCATACTGTATGTGTGTGTCTGTGTGTCTGTCTGTCTGTGTGTGTGTGTGTGTGTGTGTGTGTGTGTGTGTGTGTGTGTGTGTGTGTGTGTGTGTGTGTGTGTGTGTGTGTGTGTGTGTGTGTGTGTGTGTGTGTGTGTGTGTATACATAGAGAGAAAGTAAGAAGGAGTGTGTGGGTAGTGTTGTAGTGTATGTAGTGATCCCCAGCATAAAGCACTCGGGACAAGATAAGCCGGGATGAACTTTCACACCCATGGAAATATTTTCAGGTAGTGGAACTCCTCAGGGCTTTATTCATGGACCCATAATTTCTCTCGGCCTCCCCTCATCACAGACGAAGAAGAGAAAAAAAGCCGTTGAACAGACGCTTTTATCAAAAACCAACTTTCAGTCATGCGTGCATACGGGTGACCCCAGCGGGAATCAACCCCACAACTCTCGGCGACGGCCGTGCTCTACCGACTGAGCCATACAGACGCACTGCTAATCCATGGGACCAGGGTGCCTCTCCTTCTTCTTACCCCAGTTGAGAGCATCTTGGCTGGGAGTGGCCTTCACAGATAGACCCTGAAAACCTGGCGTCAGGACAGCTTTTACCTCCCACCACAACTCCAACCCCTACAAGGGGGGATACACAGTAAATCACATTACTTTCACAGAGGGATTGAACACTGGACGGACGAGGCATTTTGGAGCGACCTGTCACCCCTGACGAGCTAACCGCGTGTCATCGCCTGGGCTGTAAAATGTCTGTCTCCGGGGCTGAGGGGGAAGAGTCTGGGCCTGCACAGTTTGCCAGGGAGAGGGAACACAAGAAAGAGAGGGATGGTGGGAAATGAGGGCCGGTATTTGGCTGCACCCTCTAGTCTCATAAATCAGAAGGTCTGTAAAATACGCTGTGATGAGAAAAGGACACCGAGGCGTCTGTGGAGTCTCTGTATCAGCGGCAGGCAAACATTAGATATGTGTTGGAGTTAGAGACCTCTGGACCAGACGTACGGCATGTGTGTGGGAGTGATGTGTTTGTGTGTGTGTGTGTGTGTGTGTGTGTGTGTGTGTGGGGGTCTTTGCATTTGTTTCTCTTTGTAGTGAAGGGGTCTGGGTGTTCAGGCAGGCCTAAGAGCTGAAGCAGACACCATGCTGATTGATTGCTGTGAAGAGTGTGTGTGTGTGTGTGTGTGTGTTCCTGTGTGTGTTTGTGTGTTACTGTCTAACGTTCAGCTGCCTGTTCCCATGCTATAAAATAAATAGAGAAATTCTGACACTGTAAATCCAACCATCATTCACAGTCCTCAGTTTGATATGCACAAATAACAAAAAATCTCTCTTGTGTGGTCTTATTGTGAATTAAAAAAAAAAAAAAATAGTTTGGAACGCAGACTACAATTCTGGAGTTAATTTGCAGATACGATGTGTGTTTGTTGTTGTAAACATAAAACAAACTGGCGCCAAATATGAGTGATGTCAGTCTCACTGAACTATGACCTTTGGATAAAACATGTGCATTATAAAGACTGAAAGACTCCAGTCCCTGACATCAATAGATTTCTGATATCCCCACGCTCCCTACGATGATGTCACAGTTACCTCCAGTTCCCTTTAAAACACATTCTATTTATTTCTGGAGCTAACTACAGTGCCTTCAGAAAGTATTCATAACCCCTTGACTTTTTCAGCAGGGTAGCCTAGTGGTTAGAGTGGTGGACTAGTTACCGAAAGGTTGCACGTTCAAATCCCCAAGCTGACTAGGTACAAATCTGTCGTTCTGCAGTTAACCCACTCTTCCTAGGCCGTCATTGAAAATAAGATTTTTGTTCTTAACTGACTTGCCTAGTCAAATAAAGGTTAAATAAAAATTCAAAATTGTTTTGTGTTACAGCCTGAATTCAAAATGTATTAAATATATATATTTGAAACCATTTACATCACAATACCCCATAATGACATCACAATACCCCATAATGACATCACAATACCCCATAATGACATCACAATACCCCATAATGACATCACAATACCCCATAATGACATCACAATATCCCATAATGACATCCCAATACCCCATAATGACATCACAATATCCCATAATGACATCACAATATCCCATAATGACATCACAATACCCCATAATGACATCACAATACCCCATAATGACAAAGTGAAAACATGTTTTTAGAAATGTTTGCAAATGTATTGAAAATGAAATACAGAAATATCTCATTTACATAAATATTCACACGCCTGAGTCAATACATGTTAGAATCACCTTTGGGAACAATTGCAGCTTTGAGTCCTTCTAGGTAAGTCGTAAGAGCTTTCCACACCCGGAGAGTACAATATTTGCACGTTTTAATTTTTTATTCTTCAAGCTCTGTCAAGGTGGTTCTTGATCATTGCTACACATCCATTTTCAAGTCTCGCTATAGATTTTCAAACTGATTTAAGTCCAAACTGTAACGAGGCCACTCAGCAACATTCACTGTCTTCTTGGTAGGCAACTCCAGTGTAGATTTGGCCTAGTGTTTTAGGTTATTGTCCTGCTGAAAGGTAAACTCATCTTCCAGTGTCTGTTGGGAAGCAGATTGAACCAGGATTTCCTCCTGGATTTTACCTGTGCTTAGCTCTATTCTGTTTCTTACATTTTTATCCTAAACAACTCCCTATGACAAGCATACCCATACCATGATGTAGCCACCACCATGCTTGTAAATATGAAGAGTGGTTCTCAGTGATGTGTCGTGTTGGATTTGCCCCAAACATAACATAACAATTTGTTAGACAGGACATAAAGTTAATTACTTTGCAACATTTTAAAGCAGTATTACTTCAGTGCCTTATTGCAAACAGAACGTATGTTTTGGAATATTTTTTATTCTGTACAAACTTACTTCTTTTCACTCTGCCAATGTAGGTTAGTATTGTGGAGTAACTACAATGTTGTTGAACCAGCCTCAGTTTTCTCCCATCAGCCTCAGTTTTCTCCCATCACCGCCATTAAACTCTGTAACTGTTTTGACCTCATGGTGAAATCCCTGAGCGGTTTCCTTCTTCTCCAGGAACTGAGTTAGGAAAGACGCCTGTACTGGTGCATTGATGCACCATCCAAAGTGTAATTAATAACTTCACCCTGCTCAAAGGGGTATTCAATGTCTGCTTTTTATTTAATGTGTACCCATCTACCAATAGATGCATTGGAAAATCTCCCTGGTCTTTGTTGTTTGAATCTGTGTTTGAAATTCACTACTGGACTGAGGGACCTTACAATTATCTGTATGTGTGGGGTACAGAGATGAGGGACCTTACAGATAAGTGTGGGGTACAGAGATGAGGTAGTCATTCAAAAATCATGATAAACACTATTATTGCACAAAGAGTGAGGTCCATGCAACTTATTTTTACTCATTAACTTATTTTTTTGCCATAAACAAAGGGGTTGAATACTTATTGACTCAAGGCATTTCAGCTTTTCATTTTTTTAAAATTAATTTGTAAACACTTCTAAAAACATAAGTACATTATGACATTATGGGGTATTGTATGTAGGCCAGTGACACAACATCTCTTTAAAACACAGGGGTGTGAATTCCTTATTTTATCCTTATCCTTATTTTTTTCCCCTCATGACTGTTGTTCTGGAGGCAGCTCTGTAGAGAGTGGTCACTAGCTGGCACAGCCACAAAGTCACACAATTTGATTTTAAACCACACTGCTAACCTTTATGCCTAACCCTAACCTTAAACTAATTTTGGTTTTCATAGATTTTTTTACAGTATAGCCAGATGGCGAATCGCTCAGTTCTCCCTTGAGGACAAGACTCATGACAATAAACCAGCTTATTTTTTTTGTTCCTATAATGGAAGTGCAGGGCGACCCCTTAATGCCCAACAATCCTCAGGAGAGCACCAATGCCATTCTCATGTGGTTCCCATTTCAGGAAGTCACATGACGGGGGGGGAGGGGGGTTGTATGTGTCCCAAAGACATGATCATCTAGTCCCACGGCTCCTGAATAAAGAACACTACTCATCACCTCAGAACAAGCAGTGACCCTGACCCGAAATGACCCGAGGGACTTGGAGTCCTATTGAACACTGTTTTGGTTCATTCATACCTTTCTGTTGTTCTTCGAGGACGAGTGAAGTAGGCTTGCCTGCCGTGTTGATCGTTCCTTTCTGTTGAGGTTGGATTTTCACCCCCTCATAACGTGTTTATTGGGACTCATCCAATTTAATTTGACCTTTATTTAACTAGGCAAGTCAGTTAAGAACAAATTCTTATTTTCAATGACGGCCTAGGAACAGTGGGTTAACTGCCTGTTCAGGGGCAGAACAACAGATTTGTACCTTGTCAGCTCGGGGATTTGAACTTGCAACCTTCCAGTTACTAGTCCAACACTCTAACCACTAGGCTACCCTGCCACCTCTACACTCTAACCACTAGGCTACCCTGCCACCTCTACACTCTAACCACTAGGCTACCCTGCCACCTCTACACTCTAACCACTAGGCTACCTGCCGCCTCTACACTCTAACCACTAGGCTACCCTGTCGCCCCCAATGCAGATATCTCCAGCTTAAACTGATGGGTTTTTATGCAGACTTTTTGTATTATGCTAATTAGGGGCGTGGCCATCGACTCCAGTTGTTTTGTTTCTTTTAACAGCTAGAAAGTTCAATGGCTGTGATGGGAGATGGAGGATGGATCAACAAAATTGCGGTTACTCCACAATACTAACCTAAATGTCAGAGTGAAAAAAAAAATACAAAAATATCCAGAATAAAGATATTCCAAACCTGTAAACAGTAATAAAGTTTTTGGCCTAAATGCAAAGCCTTATATTTCTGTCCGAACTGCAAATCCAACACAATAGTTCACTCAGTAACTGACCCACCCCGTAGCACTCACATCCGTCATCATGAAGTGCTTTGAGAGACTAGTCAAGTACCATATCACCTCCACCCTACCTGACACCCTTGACCCACTCCAATTTGCTTACCGCCCAAATAGGTCCACAGACGATGCAATCTCAACCACACTGCACACTGCCCTAACCCATCTGGACAAGAGGAATACCTATGTGAGAATGCTGTTCATCGACTACAGCTCGGCATTCAACGCCATAGTACCCTCCAAGCTCGTCATCAAGCTCGAGACCCTGGGTCTCGACCCCGCCCTGTGCAACTGGGTACTGGACTTCCTGACGGGCTGCCCCCAGGTGGTGAGGGTAGGCAACAACATCTCCTCCCCGCTGATCCTCAACACTGGGGCCCCACAAGGGTGCGTTCTGAGCCCTCTCCTGTACTCCCTGTTCACCCACGACTGCGTGGCCATGCACGCCTCCAACTCAATCATCAAGTTTGCGGACGACACAACAGTGGTAGGCTTGATTACCAATAACGACGAGACGGCCTACAGGGAGGAGGTGAGGGCCCTCGGAGTGTGGTGTCAGGAAAATAACCTCACACTCAACGTCAACAAAACTAAGGAGATGATTGTGGACTTCAGGAAACAGCAGAGGGAACACCCCCATCCACATCGATGGAACAGTAGTGGAGAGGGTAGCAAGTTTTAAGTTCCTCGGCATACACATCACAGACAAACTGAATTGGTCCACTCACACAGACAGCATCGTGAGGAAGGCGCAGCAGCGCCTCTTCAACCTCAGGAGGCTGAAGAAATTCGGCTTGTCACCAAAAGCACTCACAAACTTCTACAGATGCACAATCGAGAGCATCCTGGCGGGCTGTATCACCGCCTGGTATGGCAACTGCACCGCCCTCAACCGTAAGGCTCTCCAGAGGGTAGTGAGGTCTGCACAACGCATCACCGGGGGCAAACTACCTGCCCTCCAGGACACCTACACCTCCCGATGCTACAGGAAGGCCATAAAGATCATCAAGGACATCAACCACCCGAGCCACTGCCTGTTCACCCCGCTGTCATCCAGAAGGCGAGGTCAGTACAGGTGCATCAAAGCTGGGACCGAGAGACTGAAAAACAGCTTCTATCTCAAGGCCATCAGACTGTTAAACAGCCACCACTAACATTGAGTGGCTACTGCCAACACACTGTCAATGACACTGACTCTACTCCAGCCACTTTAATCATGGGAATTGATGGGAAATGATGTAAATATATCACTAGCCACTTTAAACAATGCTACCTTATATAATGTTACTTACCCTACATTATTCATCTCATATGCATACGTAGATACTGTACTCTATATCATCGACTGCATCCTTATGTAATACATGTATCACTAGCCACTTTAACTACGCCACTTGGTTTACATACTCATCTCATATGTATATACTGTACTCGATATCATCTACTGTATCTTGCCTATGCTGCTCTGTACCATCACTCATTCATATATCCTTATGTACATATTCTTTATCCCCTTACACTGTGTATGAGACAGTTTTTTTGGAATTGTTAGTTAGATTACTTGTTCGTTATTACTGCATTGTCGGAACTAGAAGCACAAGCATTTCGCTACACTCGCATTAACATCTGCTAACCATGTGTATGTGACAAATAAAATTTGATTTGATTTGATTTGATTTGATTTGACTCGTTGTTTTTCAATGATGGCGGTGGCTGCATCATGGTATGGGTATGCTTGACGTCGGTAAACGCCAATGCCTTGACAGAGTATGAAGAATTGAGATTTTTTTTTTAGAATCAGCAAATATTTCACAATCCAGGTGTGTAAAGCTCTTAGAGACTTACCCAATGAGACTTATGGGGGGGGGATACTTATCCAATGAGACTTATGGGGGTACTTATCCAATGAGACTTATGGGGGATACTTATCCAATGAGACTTATGGGGGGGGATACTTATCCAATGAGACTTATGGGGGATACTTATCCAATGAGACTTATGGGGGGATACTTATCCAATGAGACTTATGGGGGATACTTATCCATTGAGACTTATGGGGGATACTTATCCAATGAGACTTATGGGGGATACTTATCCAATGAGACTTATGGGGGGATACTTATCCATTGAGACTTATGGGGGTGGATACTTATCCAATGAGACTTATGGGGGGGGATACTTATCCAATGAGACTTATGGGGGATACTTATCCAATGAGACTTATGGGGGTACTTATCCAATGAGACTTATGGGGGTACTTATCCAATGAGACTTATGGGGGTACTTATCCAATGAGACTTATGGGGGGATACTTATCCAATGAGACTTATGGGGGGTACTTACCCAATGAGACTTATGGGGGATACTTATCCAATGAGACTTATGGGGGTACTTATCCAATGAGACTTATGGGGGATACTTATCCAATGAGACTTATGGGGGATACTTATCCAATGAGACTTATGGGGGATACTTATCCAATGAGACTTATGGGGGATACTTATCCAATGAGACTTATGGGGGATACTTATCCAATGAGACTTATGGGGGGATACTTATCCAATGAGACTTATGGGGGATACTTACCCAATGAGACTTATGGGGGATACTTATCCAATGAGACTTATGGGGGGGGATACTTATCCAACCATTTTTAAGAAATGTTTGCATTTGTTTTCCATTTTGGACATTACAGAGTATGTTGTGTAGATCGTTGACAAAAAAAAATACTCATGAATTTTAATCCTACTTTTTAACCGCTTTTGATACCATCGATCACCACATTCTTTTGGAGAGATTGGAAACCCAAATTGGTCTACACGGACATGTTCTGGCCTGGTTTAGATCTTATCTGTCGGAAAGATATCAGTTTGTCTCTGTGAATGGTTTGTCCTCTGACAAATCAACTGTAAATTTCGGTAAACTTTCACTGCTATGAGGATGACACACAGCTGTACATTTCAATGAAACATGGTGAAGCCCCAAAATTGCCCTCGCTAGAAGCATGTGTTTCAGACATAAGGAAGTGGATGGCTGCAAACTTTCTACTATTAAACTCGGACAAAACAGAGATGCTTGTTCTAGGTCCCAAGAAACAAAGAGATCTTCTGTTGAATCTGACAATTAATCTTAATGGTTGTACAGTCGTCTCAAATAAAACTGTGAAGGACCTCGGCGTTACTCTGGACCCTGATCTCTCTTTTGAAGAACATATCAAGACCATTTCGAGGACAGCTTTTTTCCATCTACGTAACATTGCAAAAATCAGAAACTTTCTGTCCAAAAATGATGCAGAAAAATTAATCCATGCTTTTGTCACTTCTAGGTTAGACTACTGCAATGCTCTATTTTCCGGCTACCCGGATAAAGCACTAAATAAACTTCAGTTAGTGCTAAATACGGCTGCTAGAATCCTGACTAGAACCAAAAAAATTTATCATATTACTCCAGTGCTAGCCTCTCTACACTGGCTTCCTGTCAAAGCAAGGGCTGATTTCAAGGTTTTACTGCTAACCTACAAAGCATTACATGGGCTTGCTCCTACCTATCTCTCTGATTTGGTCCTGCCGTACATACCTACACGTACGCTACGGTCACAAGACGCAGGCCTCCTAATTGTCCCTAGAATTTCTAAGCAAACAGCTGGAGGCAGGGCTTTCTCCTATAGAGCTCCATTTTTATGGAACGGTCTGCCTACCCATGTCAGAGACGCAAACTCGGTCTCAACCTTTAAGTCTTTACTGAAGACTCATCTCTTCAGTGGGTCATGTGAGAGTGGGAAGGTGAACGGAAAGGCTCTGGAGCAACGAACCGCCCTTGCTGTCTCTGCCTGGCCGGTTCCCCTCTTTCCACTGGGATTCTCTGCCTCTAACCCTATTACAGGGGCTGAGTCACTGGCTTGCTGGGGCTCTCTCATGCCGTCCCTGGAGGGGGTGCGTCACCTGAGTGGGTTGATTCACTGTTGTGGTCATCCTGTCTGGGTTGGCGCCCCCCCTTGGGTTGTGCCGTGGCGGAGATCTTTGTGGGCTATACTCAGCCTTGTCTCAGGATGGTAAGTTGGTGGTTGAAGATATCCCTCTAGTGGTGTGGGGGCTGTGCTTTGGCAAAGTGGATGGGGTTATATCCTTCCTGTTTGGCCCTGTCCGGGGTGTCCTCGGATGGGGCCACAGTGTCTCCTGACCCCTCCTGTCTCAGCCTCCAGTATTTATGCTGCAGTAGTTTGTGTCGGGGGGCTGGGGTCAGTTTGTTATATCTGGAGTACTTCTCCTGTCCTATTCGGTGTCCTGTGTGAATCTAAGTGTGCGTTCTCTAATTCTCTCCTTCTCTTTCTTTCTCTCTCTCGGAGGACCTGAGCCCTAGGACCATGCCCCAGGACTACCTGACATGATGACTCCTTGCTGTCCCTAGTCCACCTGGCCATGCTGCTGTTCCAGTTTCAACAGACCTGAGCCCTAGGACCATGCCCCAGGACTACCTGACATGATGACTCCTTGCTGTCCCCAATCCACCTGGCCATGCTGCTGCTCCAGTTTCAACTTCCACCTGACTGTGCTGCTGCTCCAGTTTCAACTGTTCTGCCTTATTATTATTCGACCATGCTGGTCATTTATGAACATTTGAACATCTTGGCCATGTTCTGTTATAATCTCCACCCGGCACAGCCAGAAGAGGACTGGCCACCCCACATAGCCTGGTTCCTCTCTAGGTTTCTTCCTGGGTTTTGGCCTTTCTAGGGAGTTTTTCCTAGCCACCGTGCTTCTACACCTGCATTGCTTGCTGTTTGGGGTTTTAGGCTGGGTTTCTGTACAGCACTTTGAGATATCAGCTGATGTACGAAGGGCTATATAAATAAATTTGATTTGATTTGATTTAACAGAATAAAACATGTAGAAATCCACAGGGAGTGAAAACTTATCTTCCTTCAATTACTGCAGTTTGGATTCTTGGTAAAGAGTCACTTTAGATGACGTCGATTGACGTTTGTAAATTTCATAGTTTTTCTCAAACTGTTTGTTTGCTTCCATATTGTTTTACATGCTAAAGTAGTGTATCAACTAAGACAGTGAATTTTAGGAAAAACCACATGCAAAACATTGACTCAAAGGTTATATACCAGTGATATTTATATTATATTTGATATTTGTTGTTTTCAACACTTCTAGTGGTATTTCTGTTTACATCTGAACTACCTTATTCAGGATACTGTATTTATCCTGCTATATTTTGTGTAAAAGATCAATTATGTTCATAGAATTTATATTGTTCAATGAAAAAATAGCAGGTTGCAAACACTGCCCCATAACTCATAGACGTCCCTGTAGTAAAATCCCTGGCCTGGGGGAAACAGGGAATATCTTCCCTGGCCTGGGGGAAACCGCTATATCTTCCCTGACCTGGGAAAAACCGCAATATCTTCCCTGGCCTGGGAGAAACCGCAATATCTTCCCTGGCCTGGGGGAAACCGCAATATCTTCCCTGGCCTGGGGGGAACCGCAATATCTTCCCTGGCCTGGGGGAAACCGCAATATCTTCCCGGGCCTGGGGGAAACCGCAATATCTTCCCTGGCCTGGGGAAACCGCAATAACTTCCCTGGCCTGGGGGAAACCGCAATATCTTCCCTGGCCTGGGAGAAACCGCAATATCTTCCCTGGCCTGGGGGAAACCGCAATATCTTCCCTGGCCCTGAATCCTGAATCCCCATGTACTTCACTGTAATACCCAAAAGGCTCGGAGTCATCAGCATAATGTGTGTGTGTGTGTTACAAATACTATACAGCTCTGCCAAACACACTTTCCCTCTGCTTTCCAAGACTGGTCCAATTTGGAAGATGTCATTTCTATCTAAACTGATAATCTCCAAATCTGTGTGTCTGTATTTGTGGGTGCCTTTGTTCCGAAAATAACATTGCAAATTGTTACAGTCCAGGCAGAGATTATAATTCATGAGGATACAAAGACCTGGCAGTCTTTTGGTTTATTCCAGAACATCATTGTTTAGTTACTCATTTCTTTGTACTTCTCACTGTTATTTTTTTCCAACCAGGAACATTCCCAGAACATTAGTGTAACGGTTTTCTTGAGTCGAAGGAGAGGCGGACCAAAACGCAGCGTGGTTATTATTCATGGTTCTTTAATAAAGAAACTATACATGAACAGACTAACAAAACAAGAAACGTGAGAAAACCTAAAACAACCCTATCTGGTGCAAACACAGAGACAGGAACAATCACCCACAAACACAGTGCAACCCAGGCTACCTAAGTATGATTCTCAATCAGAGACAACTAATGACACCTGCCTCTGATTGAGAACCATACTAGGCCGAAACATAGAAATACCCAAATCATAGAAAAACAAACATAGACTGCCCACCCCAACTCACGCCCTGACCATACTAAATAATGACAAAACAAAGGAAATAAAGGTCAGAACGTGACAATTAGCTAAAATCCTAGATTTCTTGCAAAAATTCCTGAACATTAGCTAAGATTCCTGAACATTAGCTAAGACTCCAGAACACTAGCTAAAATCCCAGAACACTAGCTAGGTTTCCAGAACATTAGCTATGTTTCCAGAACATTAGCTAAAATCCCAGAACATTAGCTAAGACTCCACAACACTAGCTAAAATCCCAGAACATTAGCTAAGTTTCCAGAACATTAGCTAAGTTTCCAGAACATTAGCTAAGTTTCCAGAACATTAGCTAAGTTTCCAGAACATTAGCTATGTTTCCCGAACATTAGCTAAGACTCCAGAACACTAGCTAAAATCCCACAACACTAGCTAAAATCCCAGAACATTAGCTAAGTTTCCAGAACATTAGCTAAGTTTCCAGAACATTAGCTAAGACTCCAGAACACTAGCTAAAATCCCAGAACACTAGCTAAAATCCCACAACACTAGCTAAGATCCCTGAACATTAGCTAAGTTTCCAGAACACGAGCTAAAATCCTAGAACATTAGCTAAGATTCCCATTAAATTCTACTTAAGGTCTAATCTAACATTAGGATGATATCATCCCAAAACAATGTTTTTTAATAACACCATTTTTTTCCCAGATCTTTTAAATGAAATGTCGTGTTATGCATCACATCTATTACAACCACAACAGAACATTCCCCCAATGTTTCCAGGTAAATTAATTACACAATGTACTGTACCAGTAATATTTTTGGGGGAACATACTGTCACAAAAAAAATGTGAGAGTAACTGGGAATCAGGTAAATGTTTTATATAAACATTGTGTAATCATCAGCATAACTTGACAGTTTTTGTGTTATGAGAACATTTGCCGCAACCTAATGCATTTTCTGGGAACTTTCCCAGGACAATTTTAGTTTGCTGGGCAGTCTTGGTTTATTTCCAAACAATTCATTATTTGGTTACTCAATTATTTTTGCACTTTTCAGTGTTTTTAGTTTTTTTCTCATCAATACTGTTTTTTTTTACTAACTAACTAACTACACTGAACAAAAACATAAATGCAACATGTAAAATCCCATGTTCCATGAGCTGGAATAGATGATCCCAGAAATGTTCCATGTGCACAAAAATATTATTTTGGGCACAAATTTGTTTACATCTCTGTCAGTGAGCATTTATCCTTTGCCAAGATAATCCATCCAACTGACAGGTGTGGCATATCAAGAAAGGTGATTAAACAGCATGATAATTAATTAAACAGTTGCAACTTGTGCGGGGGACAATAAAAAGCCACTCTAAAACACAATGCCACAGATGTCTCAAGTTTTGAGGGAGCATGCAATTGGCATGCTAACTAGAGGAATGTCCACCAGAGCTGTTGCCAGAGAATTGAATGTTCAATTATCTACCATAAGCCGCCTCCAATGTCGTTTTCGAGAATTTGGCATTACGTCCAACCAGGCTAAAAACCGCAGCCCACTTGTGACCACACCAGCTAGGACTTACACATCGGGCTGAGATCAGTCACCCAGACAGCTGATTATACAGAGGACAATTTATGACTTTAATAAATCCCTTTTATGGGGAAAAACTCATTCTGATTGGTTGGGCCTGGCTCCCAAGTGGGTGGGCCTATGCCCTTCCAGGCCCACCCATGGCTGTGCCCCTCCAGTCATGTGAAATCCATAGATTAGGGCCTAATTTATTTATTTAAATTGACTGATTTCCTTATATGAACTGTGACACAGTAAAATCTTGACATTTTAGCTTGTGTTTCCATTTTTGTTCAGTATAAATATTAGTAGAATACTACAGAATTTGTTCCGTGAGTATGTGTGTTTGCTTTGTCAATGCATTCCTGCATGTTTGTGTTTGTATGTTTGTGTCCATGCTTTCATGTGTCTGTGTGTGTTTGCTTGTGTCCATGCATTCATGCATGTCTGTGTGTGTGTTTGCTTGTGTCCATGCATTCATGCATGTCTGTGTGTGTGTTTGCTTGTGTCCATGCATTCATGCGTGTGTGTGGTCGTATATTTTATAGAGCGTTTGTCTTTGATTGATGATAGCGTTTTGCCTGTTTGGTACGATTCAACACCATGGCAATTGTTTAACAATGTCAATGTACATTTAATTACGTGACAAAAACGACTCTGCAAATACCATTATTACGAGGAGTAGACTAACTTCTGTAGTCAATTGTCTTTGATATGTCAATCAAAATATTATAAATCCACACCACAATCGTTCCCGTTACTACAAAGTGACTGTCATTGCTTACTGTAGCCAACAACTCCAAGCCAATCCTCTGCACAGAGACGATGAGTCTTGAAGAGTACAATCAGTACAGTACAAAGTCAGTACAATCTCTTGGTCAGTACAATCTCTTGGTCAGTACAATCTCTTGGTCAGTGCAATCTCTTGGTAAGTACAATCTCTTGGTCAGTACAATCTCTTGGAAAGTACAATCTCTTGGTCAGTACAATCTCTTGGTCAGTACAATCTCTTGGTCAGTACAATCTCTTGGAGAGTACAATCTCTTGGTCAGTACAATCTCTTGGAGAGTACAATCTCTTGGTCAGTACAATCTCTTGGTCAGTACAATCTCTCGGTAAGTACAATCTCTTGGTCAGTACAATCTCTTGGTCAGTACAATCTCTTGGAGAGTACAATCTCTTGGTCAGCCGCACTGCTTTGTAAAGGAGTCGGGGACTCATTTAGACAGTTGGAGATGGGGTCATGGAGTGTGTTCCTCAGTGAGCAATCAGCTTGTCGTTATCCGGTGAATGAACATGTTTGCCGTTCCAACGCACCCGTGTTGACTCTTCTCCACACATGTTTTAGATAAGAAAACAAACTAAATCTGAAAATATTTTGGGGATGAACATGCACGTCTTCAATAGGTACCCATTGTTCCTCTTAGTGCATTTAACAATAGGTCACAAGTAAAAGCCTTGGGTGGCGAGTCGATACAATTCCAATTCTGGAAGATTAAAACCACCCTCAGATTTTAGGGACATGTAAAACTTTCCCATTTTATTCTAAAGGGGCTTTTTTTTAGGCAACATCTATAAGGAAAAATAACCTGTGGGTAACGAGAGAGAGAACTTTATTTGTCTTATAAAAAGTCTTGGGGACCCGGGCGATGAAACCATTAAATGGTTATAGGAGAAGTACCCCGCTGACACTGATTCTATCGGAGCTCTGCGGGCTGCAGTGCGCTCCAGAGTCTGGAACGCGAAACCCAAACCGTCCCCGTAGTCCCACCATTTCCAGCACAGATCTGTGGCGTCCCCCCTGAAATTCCAGTCTGGCTCTCTCCCTCCTTCTGTCTCACTTTCACCTCAGTCAATCAGGCCAGCGTCCAAGCCTCCCCACAATGGTCACAAGCACTGCTGCTGCTTAACGTTTCAGCCTCTCATTTTCTCCCCGTTATTCTCCTGACTAATTATTGTTATGCTTAGTTTGCATTTTTGGCAGGCTAGTGAGGTTCCCAGTGACATTCGGGCTATTATGTCTAAAGCACTTGTCAAAACAGCGGTCAGGCGAGCCGCGCTGGCCAGGTCGGGGCCTAGCCAGGAAGAGTGCGGGTGGGCAAGCTGGCGTTCCAGGCAGGGTCCGAAAGCTTCTGGGCCCCAGCCTCGGCTGCCGGAACCAGGAAATGACACAGCATTAGCCGGGCCTGGTCAGGCTAACGGCGCTAGCTAAGGAGTGAAGGAGACGCTACCATCCAGTGAGGGGTGGGCTCTGAGGGAGGGGAGAGTAGAAAGTGAGAGTGGGCTCTGAGGGAGGGGAGAGTTGAAAGTGAGGGGTGGGCTCTGGGGGAGGGGAGAGTTGAAAGTGAGGGGTGGGCTCTGAGGGAGGGGAGAGTAGAAAGTGAGGGGTGGGCTCTGGGGGAGGGGAGAGTTGAAAGTGAGGGGTAGGTTCTGGGGAAGGGGTAAAGGTCAGTTAACTTTTCATAGCCGATCATTTAAGAGAATCTCTACCACTCCTGCTGTCTCTAGAGAGTTGAAAACAGCAGGTCTGGGACAGGTAGCACGTCCGGTGAACAGGTCAGGATGCCATAGCCGCAGGTAGAACTGTTGAAACTGGAGCAGCAGCACGGCCAGGTGGACTGGAGACAACAAGGAGTCATCATGTCAGGTAGTCCTGAGGCATGGTCCTAGGGCTCAGGTCCTCTGAGAGAAAGAGAGAAAGAGAGAATTAGAGGGAGCATACTTAAATTCACACGCCCACGATAAGATAGGAGAAGTACTCCAGGTATAACAGACTGACCCTAGCGCCCCGACACATAAACTACTGCAGCATAAATACTGGAGGCTGAGACAGGAGGGGTCAGGAGACACTGTGACCCCATCCGATGATACCCCCGGACAGGGCCAAACAGGAAGGATATAACCCCACCCACTTTGCCAAAGCACAGCCCCCACATCACGAGAGGGATATCTTCAACCACCAACTTACCATCCTGAGACAAGACTGAGTATAGCCCACAAAGATCTCCGCCATGGCACAACCCAAGGGGAGGCGCCAACCCAGACAGGAAGATCACATCAGTGACTCAACCCACTCAAGTGACGCAGATCACAGTTCAGTGTGTTCTAGGTCAGACAGTAACAAGTTCAGATTCAAAATAAAGACAAGGTGTGGATAACGTCGGGACATCATATGATTTTTTCAAAATGTAATCTTTATTCAACTAGGCAAGTCAGTTACGAACAAATACGTATTTACAATGACGGCCTACCCCGTGCCAATCCCTCCCCTAACGCGGTTGATGCTGGGCCAATTGTGCGCCGCACTACAGGACACCCGATCACGGCCGGTTGTGATACAGCCCGGGCTCAAACCTGGGTCTGTAGTGTTGCCTCTAGCACTGCGATGCAGTGCCTTAGACCGCTGCATCACTCAAGGAACCCAAGGAACATATACAGGCACCCACATACACACACACATCAGGTTTTCCGTTAGCAGGTAATAGCTGGCTTTTGGCCAATAATAAAGGCGATAAATAAAATTGGCTTCAGACAATTCTCCCAGAGAAGAAGAACAAAACTGATTGTTACATAATGCTTTTTAGCCTCTTCATTGATGAAAACACTTTTGACTGGTCATGCTTATCGGTCTGTAGGTTCATTTGCGTACCTTATTTGAATTAAATTGGCACGTGTGTACAGTATATTTGATTCTGTATCTCATTACACGTGTACAGATACAGATTCAGAGCCTTTGAGTGGAACATCTGTCAGGCAGATGTTGCAGCATCTCAAAAGGAAGGCGGCCTTCGTTCAGCCTGTCACACGTCTACCCGCTGCATAACTAAGACCGTAAGACAACTGTCTCAACCGAGCTTCCATTGCATGAACAGTTTAAAGCCACTCTACGATGTCATCACAGCAGCATTCGTCTACCAGAGTGCAGGATTGGACGGGATCCCCCCCCAATCTTCCACCAGTCCTGTATGTATTTGCGGTGTACAGACTTTTCTATGTGATTTATGGTGTTAAAAAGAGGGTTATGGTACCTGTGCCAGGTTGGGCTCCTAGGACTGTATAGTTGGAGGTCGACCTCCTCCAGGAGAGCCCCATTACTCACCATCTATCCACGCCACACATAGACTCCACCTCCATTAAACCTTACACTCAGAGACTGGGTCCTTCCTTCGCTCCGGCAAGACAGATAGACTGAGAAGCACAATGTTTCAGTTTCCTTTAAAAATCCGATCGGATGCCTCCTTTGCTTCCCGATTCTGGTAAAAAACACTTAATTCCTGCACTCGGGGGTCACCGATACTGTAGTTTGAGTTTTCCTAAACCCTTGCATGGCTCAACCCACCAAATGGGGAAACTTGCGTGATATCCAGAATGTTTAACCCTCCAAAATGACTCTCTGACACTAAACCATACCATAGATCTGACTTGACTCTCTGACACTAAACATCACCAGAGATCTGACTTGACTCCCTGACACTGAACAATACCAGAGATCTGACTTGACTCTGACACAAAACATCACCAGAGATCTGACTTGACTCTCTGACACTAAACAATACCAGAGATCTGACTTGACTCTCTGATACTAAACAATACCAGAGATCTGACTTGACTCTCTGACACTAAACAATACTAGAGATCTGACTTGACTCTCTGACACTTAACAATACCAGAGATCTGACTTGACTCTCTGATACTAAACAATACCAGAGATCTGACTTGACTCTCTGATACTAAACAATACCAGAGATCTGACTTGACTCTCTGACACTAAACAATACTAGAGATCTGACTTGACTCTCTGACACTTAACAACACCAGAGATCTGACTTGACTCTCTGACACTAAACAATACTAGAGATCTGACTTGACTCTCTGACACTTAACAATACCAGAGATCTGACTTGACTCTCTGACACTAAACAATACCAGAGATCTGACTTGACTCTCTGACACTTAACAACACCAGAGATCTGACTTGACTCTCTGACACTAAACAATACCAGAGATCTGACTTGACTCTCTGACACTAAACAATACTAGAGATCTGACTTGACTCTCTGACACTTAACAACACCAGAGATCTGACTTGACTCTCTGACACTAAACAATACTAGAGATCTGACTTGACTCTCTGACACTTAACAATACCAGAGATCTGACTTGACTCTCTGACACTAAACAATACCAGAGATCTGACTTGACTCTCTGACACTTAACAAGACCAGAGATCTGACTTGACTCTCTGACACTAAACAATACCAGAGATCTGACTTGACTCTCTGACACTTAACAATACCAGAGATCTGACTTGACTCTCTGACACTAAACAATACCAGAGATCTGACTTGACTCTCTGACACTTAACAATACCAGAGATCTGACTTGACTCTCTGACACTAAACAACACCAGAGATCTGACTTGACTCTCTGATACTAAACAATACCAGAGATCTGACTTGACTCTCTGACACTAAACGTCAGCAGAGATCTGACTTGACTCTCTGACACTTAACAATACCAGAGATCTGACTTTACTTTTTGACCTTGGACAGGAAGTTGATTGACCCTGGACAGGAAGATGATCGATCCCGGACAAGAAGTTGATCGACCTTGTACAGGAAAGAAAGCTAAGAGATCCCTCTTGAGTTACAGGAAGAGATGGCCGTACAATATATCCTTTGCGGTGTGTTAAGTGTTGTTAATAATTACAGGCAACACTAAAGAGGTCTTCGCGGTCCACAGGTCTCCTTATAGCCTGCACTGCAGACAAGGCACCATTACTTCCAGGTGGTTTCAGTGTGACGTGTGACTGGGAAACACATTATCATGAGGGGGATCCTACTTTTACCCCTCTAACCCCCCTTCCTCTCAGAAAGGAAAGACATTTATATTCTCCTGTGTACTGATCTGTGACCAGAAACCGTTGGCGGTCCCAAACGCGACTCCCGCCCTCAGCGCTCTACGTTGTGCCAATCAAACAGGGTTAGTGTACTGTGGTACACTGCTGTGAGAGGGTTTATTATACTGTGGTACAATGCTGTGAGAGGGTTTATTATACTGTGGTACAATGCTGTGAGAGGGGTTATTATACTGTGGTACAATGCTGTGAGAGGGTTTATTATACTGTGGTACAATGCTGTGAGAGGGGTTATTATACTGTGGTACAATGCTGTGAGAGGGTTTATTATACTGTGGTACAATGCTGTGAGAGGGTTTATTATACTGTGGTACAATGCTGTGAGAGGGGTTATTATACTGTGGTACAATGCTGTGAGAGGGGTTATTATACTGTGGTACACTGCTGTGAGAGGGGTTATTATACTGTGGTACACTGCTGTGAGAGGGGTTATTATACTGTGGTACACTGCTGTGAGAGGGTTTATTATACTGTGAGAGGGTTATTATACTGTGGTACACTGCTGTGAGAGGGTTTATTATACTGTGGTACACTGCTGTGAGAGGGGTTATTATACTGTGGTACAATGCTGTGAGAGGGTTATTATACTGTGAGAGGGTTATTATACTGTGGTACAATGCTGTGAGAGGGGTTATTATACTGTGGTACACTGCTGTGAGAGGGGTTATTATACTGTGGTACACTGCTGTGAGAGGGTTATTATACTGTGGTACAATGCTGTGAGAGGGTTATTATACTGTGGTACACTGCTGTGAGAGGGGTTATTATACTGTGGTACAATGCTGTGAGAGGGTTTATTATACTGTGAGAGGGTTATTATACTGTGGTACACTGCTGTGAGAGGGGTTATTATACTGTGGTACACTGCTGTGAGAGGGGTTATTATACTGTGGTACAATGCTGTGAGAGGGGTTATTATACTGTGGTACACTGCTGTGAGAGGGTTATTATACTGTGGTACACTGCTGTGAGAGGGGTTATTATACTGTGGTACAATGCTGTGAGAGGGTTTATTATACTGTGAGAGGGTTATTATACTGTGGTACACTGCTGTGAGAGGGGTTATTATACTGTGGTACACTGCTGTGAGAGGGGTTATTATACTGTGGTACAATGCTGTGAGAGGGGTTATTATACTGTGATACAATGCTGTGAGAGGGGTTATTATACTGTGGTACACTGCTGTGAGAGGGGTTATTATACTGTGGTACAATGCTGTGAGAGGGTTTATTATACTGTGAGAGGGGTTATTATACTGTGGTACACTGCTGTGAGAGGGGTTATTATACTGTGGTACAATGCTGTGAGAGGGGTTATTATACTGTGGTACAATGCTGTGAGAGGGTTTATTATACTGTGAGAGGGGTTATTATACTGTGGTACACTGCTGTGAGAGGGTTTATTATACTGCACTGCTGTGAGAGGGGTTATTATACTGTGGTACAATGCTGTGAGAGGGGTTATTATACTGTGGTACACTGCTGTGAGAGGGGTTATTATACTGTGGTACAATGCTGTGAGAGGGGTTATTATACTGTGGTACACTGCTGTGAGAGGGTTTATTATACTGTGGTACACTGCTGTGAGAGGGGTTATTATACTGTGGTACAATGCTGTGAGAGGGTTATTATACTGTGAGAGGGTTATTATACTGTGGTACAATGCTGTGAGAGGGGTTATTATACTGTGGTACACTGCTGTGAGAGGGGTTATTATACTGTGGTACACTGCTGTGAGAGGGGTTATTATACTGTGGTACAATGCTGTGAGAGGGTTATTATACTGTGGTACACTGCTGTGAGAGGGGTTATTATACTGTGGTACAATGCTGTGAGAGGGTTTATTATACTGTGAGAGGGTTATTATACTGTGGTACACTGCTGTGAGAGGGGTTATTATACTGTGGTACACTGCTGTGAGAGGGGTTATTATACTGTGGTACAATGCTGTGAGAGGGGTTATTATACTGTGGTACACTGCTGTGAGAGGGGTTATTATACTGTGGTACACTGCTGTGAGAGGGGTTATTATACTGTGGTACAATGCTGTGAGAGGGTTTATTATACTGTGAGAGGGTTATTATACTGTGGTACACTGCTGTGAGAGGGGTTATTATACTGTGGTACACTGCTGTGAGAGGGGTTATTATACTGTGGTACAATGCTGTGAGAGGGGTTATTATACTGTGATACAATGCTGTGAGAGGGGTTATTATACTGTGGTACACTGCTGTGAGAGGGGTTATTATACTGTGGTACAATGCTGTGAGAGGGTTTATTATACTGTTTATTATACTGTGGTACACTGCTGTGAGAGGGGTTATTATACTGTGGTACAATGCTGTGAGAGGGGTTATTATACTGTGGTACAATGCTGTGAGAGGGTTTATTATACTGTGAGAGGGGTTATTATACTGTGGTACACTGCTGTGAGAGGGTTTATTATACTGTGAGAGGGGTTATTATACTGTGGTACACTGCTGTGAGAGGGGTTATTATACTGTGGTACAATGCTGTGAGAGGGGTTATTATACTGTACACTGCTGTGAGAGGGGTTATTATACTGTGGTACAATGCTGTGAGAGGGGTTATTATACTGTGATACACTGCTGTGAGAGGGGTTATTATACTGTGGTACAATGCTGTGAGAGGGGTTATTATACTGTGGTACACTGCTGTGAGAGGGGTTATTATACTGTGGTACAATGCTGTGAGAGGGGTTATTATACTGTGGTACACTGCTGTGAGAGGGGTTATTATACTGTGGTACAATGCTGTGAGAGGGGTTATTATACTGTGATACACTGCTGTGAGAGGGGTTATTATACTGTGGTACAATGCTGTGAGAGGGGTTATTATACTGTGGTACACTGCTGTGAGAGGGGTTATTATACTGTGGTACACTGCTGTGAGAGGGGTTATTATACTGTGATACACTGCTGTGAGAGGGGTTATTATACTGTGATACAATGCTGTGAGAGGGGTTATTATACTGTGGTACAATGCTGTGAGAGGGGTTTTATACTGTGATACACTGCTGTGAGAGGGGTTATTATACTGTGATACAATGCTGTGAGAGGGGTTATTATACTGTGGTACACTGCTGTGAGAGGGGTTATTATACTGTGATACAATGCTGTGAGAGGGTTATTATACTGTGGTACACTGCTGTGAGAGGGGTTATTATACTGTGGTACAATGCTGTGAGAGGGGTTATTATACTGTGGTACACTGCTGTGAGAGGGGTTATTATACTGTGGTACACTGCTGTGAGAGGGGTTATTATACTGTGGTACAATGCTGTGAGAGGGGTTATTATACTGTGGTACACTGCTGTGAGAGGGGTTATTATACTGTGGTACAATGCTGTGAGAGGGGTTATTATACTGTGGTACAATGCTGTGAGAGGGGTTATTATACTGTGGTACAATGCTGTGAGAGGGGTTATTATACTGTGGTACAATGCTGTGAGAGGGGTTATTATACTGTGGTACAATGCTGTGAGAGGGTTATTATACTGTGGTACACTGCTGTGAGAGGAGTTATTATACTGTGGTACAATTCTGTGAAATGCGTAGTGTTTGATGAATGAAAAGTGTTGACTGGCTTTCTATCGATGTCCGGTTTAAAGTTGAATTAATATTTTGTCTGTTGCTCTGATGTTGAATAGCAGAACTCTTTGAATAAGTTTCACCATTGACGATTGACTCGAGGAGTTTTGAAAGGGTGATGCTGAGGATGTCCTAAAATGTACACCACAATTCCAAGCACTGTTGATTAAATCATTTCTGTTCTGTCAGTGTCTTCTTCCATGTGGTTTCCTTTAGGGTCAAAATGTGCTGGTTAACATACCACCCCGTCCAATGGGAACACGTACATCAACATGGATTATGCCTTTCTCATTTGGACATAAAACCAAGTAGCAAAACATCTTACTAATATGGAGAATGGACAATTTCCCCTAACTCTCAAAGCAAGTCAGTATTATTGGGAGTGAGGGAAGAAGCAGGAAGTCCACGTTGGAATGTCTGGCAGTGTGTAAGGTTGGCTGGCTGACTGGCTGGCTGGCTGACTGGCAACTGGCTGGCTGATTGGCTGACTGGCTGGCTGGCTGCTTGGCTTGCTGCTTGGATGGAAGGCTGGCTGGCTGGCAGCTCGGCTGGCTGACTGTCAACTGGCTGGCTGATTGGCTGGTTGACTGGCTGACTGGCTGGCTGGCTGCTTGGCTTGCTGCTTGGATGGAAGACTGGCTGGCTGGCTGGCTGGCTGACTGGCTGGCTGGCTGGCTGTTTGTTTTGGTATGAACACTTGGAATGGATGCAATGTTTTGCTGGAGAAACCACCTTTTCTAAGCCTTGCAGTAAATTCACTCTGTCTCTGAAAGACACGCATACGTACACACATGCACACGCATACGTACACACATGCACACGCATACGTACACACATGCACACGCATACGTACACACATGCACACGCATACGTACACACATGCACACGCATACGTACACACATGCACATATCGTACGGGACCCCAAAGTTCTCCTTTATCATTTACAGATATTTATTGTACACTGTTTATGGTATCTGTGTGCTCAAACATGTTGATTTAAAGGAACATTCCCCATTTCTCTGTCTCCCTGTTGTTCTTTATAACCAGAACCATGAGAGGGACATGTACAGGGAAGACTAACGTGTAAGATTTACAGTCCCAAATGGCACCCTATTCCCTATGAGCCCCAGTCAAAATTAGTGCACTACATAGAGAATAGGGAGCCATTTGGAATGCAGTCTTTGGTCTCAAGCCAGACTAATAACAGTAAGATATTTACAGGTTAGAGAGAGACATGTTATTATACATATCGTGGGCTTAAGTCAAATAAACCATGGTGTTTCCATAATGATTACAATGTCAAAGTTGCTCAGGACTGTATTACTGCAATTGCTGATGAAGCTGCTTTACTGCAGGTTTTCGGGGGCCAAACCGCTATGCAGTTAGCTGTTTCTAGCAAATGTAATGTACTGGAAAAGTTTGAAATACCTCTGTTGATTCTAGAAGTGTAAAAATAGTTGATATTACAACTGAAGAATATAGAATATATCTGATTTTTCTTGATTACAAAGAACTTTTAGGTTGGTCTCAGGTTGGTCTCAGGTTGGTCTAATGTCGGTCTCAGGTTGGTCTAATGTTGGTCTCAGGTTGGTCTAATGTCGGTCTCAGGTTGGTCTAATGTTGGTCTCAGGTTGGTCTAATGTCGGTCTCAGGTTGGTCTAATGTTGGTCTCAGGTTGGTCTAATGTCGGTCTCAGGTTGGTCTAATGTCGGTCTCAGGTTGGTCTAATGTCGGTCTCAGGTTGGTCTAATGGTGGTATCAGGTTGGTCTCAGGTTGGTCTAATGTTGGTATCAGGTTGGTCTAATGGTGGTATCAGGTTGGTCTAATGTTGGTATCAGGTTGGTCTAATGTTGGTATCAGGTTGGCCTCAGGTTGGTCTAATGTTGGTCTCAGGTTGGTTTAATGTTGGTATCAGGTTGGTCTAATGTCGGCCTCAGGTTGGTCTCTGTACAGAATGTGTGTGCGTGTGTGTGGCACTCAGAGTGTGTGTGTGTGTGTGTCTATGTGAGTGAGTGTGTCTTTCTGTGTGTCTCTCTCTCTTTGTGTGTGTGTGTGTGTGTGTTACTGGGCCATGGACAGTAGGGTAGTCTCTGTCTGTGTTAGTGTGTTACCGGGCCATGGACAGTAGGGTAGTCTCTGTCTGTGTTAGTGTGTTACCGGGCCATGGACAGTAGGGTAGTCTGTGTGTTAGTGTGTTACTGGGCCATGGACAGTAGGGTAGTCTCTGTCTGTGTTAGTGTGTTACTGGGCCATGGACAGTAGGGTAGTCTCTGTCTGTGTTAGTGTGTTACCGGGCCATGGACAGTAGGGTAGTCTCTGTCTGTGTTAGTGTGTTACCGGGTCATGGACAGTAGGGTAGTCTCTGTCTGTGTTAGTGTGTTACCGGGCCATGGACAGTAGGGTAGTCTCTGTCTGTGTTAGTGTGTTACCGGGACATGGACAGTAGGGTAGTCTCTGTCTGTGTTAGTGTGTTACCGGGCCATGGACAGTAGGGTAGTCTCTGTCTGTGTTAGTGTGTTACCGGGCCATGGACAGTAGGGTAGTGTCCTGGCAGAAAGTAGGACTGAGAGCACCAACCTGTTTACACTGAGGTGGAGCCTCTGGGAGCTCAACCCGTTAGAGATCCCATTAGAGATTCCATTAGGGATTCCATTAGAGATCCCATTAGAGATTCCATTAGGGATTCCATTAGAGATCCCATTAGAGATCCCATTAGGGATTCCATTAGAGATTCCATTAGAGATCCCATTAGAGATCCCATTAGAGATTCCATTAGAGATCCCATTAGAGATTCCATTAGGGATTCCATTAGAGATCCCATTAGAGATCCCATTAGAGATCCCATTAGAGATCCCATTAGAGATCCCATAAGAAGGGTTAAACATTATTGAATCTTTTATGTGGGATCTCAACCAGCCATGATTGGGAGTCCAGTAGGGCGGCGCACAATTGGCCCAGCGTCGTCCGGGTTTGGCCGGAGTAGGCGGTCATTGTTAATAAGAATTTGTTCTTAACTGACTTGCCTGGTTAAATAAAGGTTAAATAAATAAAATAGAGTGTGTGTATTTGAAAGCTACAGAATGGGTGTGTGGGCCACAGTGCATGTGGTGTGGTAATGCTGTAATAAGTGCGTGTGTTCTCGACTTTTGAAAAGTCCCAAATATCACGCTATTTGTAGGCTCTATCAAAGGAAGAACGATCCCAGAACAGGGGCCATTACTCACATGATGTCAGTCTTTTTTAATAGGGGACTGAGTGAGATTTGGCTAACCTGGACCCGACTCAGACAATAGCTGATTGATGCTAGCGGCAGTGTCACTCCTGCCTTCGCACTCCCTCTGCGCCCTTCAGTGCTGACAGACTGATAGGCATGCTATTGTTCCACTGCTGAATTGGAGGAAGACAAGCAAACTCCCCCCCCCTCTCTCTCTCTCTGTCTCTGTCTCTGTCTCTCTCTCTCTCTGTCTCTCTCTCTCTCGCTCTCTCTCTCCCTCTCTCTCTCTCTCTCTCTCTCTCTCTCTCGTCTCTCTCTCTCTCTCTCTCGCCTCTCTCTCTCTCTCTCTCTCTCTCTCTCTCTCATCTCTCTCTCTCTCTCTCTCTCTCTGTTCCCTGCCTCACATCCGTCTTCCCCACTCTCCCTCCCTCCATCTCCTGTTCTGTATGTTTCTACCCATAGCAACCGTCAAATTCCTCCATCTGTTGTCTCCTGAGGGGCACAGCGGTCTAAGGCACTACATCTCAGTGCTAGAGGCAATCACTACAGACCCTGGTTTGATTCCAGGCTGTATCACAACCAGCCGGTGATTGGGAGTCCCATTGGGCAGCGCACAATTGTCCCAGTGTCGTCCTGGTTAGGATTTGGCCGTTGGTAGGTGTCATTGTAAAATAAGAATTTGTTCTTAACTGACGTGCCTCGTTAAATAAAAAAATCTCAATTTCCTGTTCTGGATGTTTCTGCCCATAGCTTTCTTCTTCTCTATGAATCTCTCTTGTCCGGTGACTGTCCCTCTCGCCATCTGGCAGTCAACCTTCTCACTCCCTTCCCCTCTCTCTCTCTCTCTCTCTCTCTCTCTCTCTCTCTCATGACCCTCTCCTTCCCCACCTCCCATGGGTCTCTAGGACCACTTGATGAAAAGATGACTAACAGCTGTGTGAAATCAAAGAAATAGTATCGGTGGTAGTAGCAGCAGTAGCTGTAGTAGCAGCAGCAGTATTAGCAGCAGTAGTTGTAGCAGCAGTAGTAGTAGTAGTAGTAGTAGCAATAGCAGCAGTAGTAGTGGTAGTAGTAGCAGTAGTAGTAGTAGTGGTAGTAGTAGCAATAGTAGCAGTAGTAGTAGTAGTATTAGCAGTAGTAGTGGTAGTATTAGCAGTAGTAGTTGTAGCAGTAGTAGTAGTAGTAGTAGTAGTAGCAATAGCAGCAGTAGTAGTAGCAGCAGTAGTAGTAGTATTAGTAGTAGCAATAGTAGCAGTAGTAGTGGTAGTAGTAGTAGTAGCAATAGTAGCAGTAGTAGTGGTAGTAGTAGTAGTAGAAGTAGTAGTAGCGATAGTAGTAATATCAGCAGCAGTAGTAGTAGTAGTAGTAGCAGTAGTAGCAGTAGTAGTGGTAGTAGCAGTAGTAGTAGTAGTAGTAGTAGTAGCAGTAGTAGTAGTAGTAGCAGTAGTAGTAGTAGTAGTAGCAATAGTAGCAGTAGTAGTGGTAGTAGTAGTAGTAGTAGCAATAGTAGCAGTAGTAGTGGTAGTAGTAGTAGTAGTAGTAGTAGCTAGCCAAAAGTTGCTAGAGCTAGCTAAAAGCTGCTGGAGCTAGCTAAAAGCTGCTGGAGCTAGACCAAAGCTGCTAGAGCTAGCCACAAGTTGCTAGATCTAGCCATAATTTGCTAGAGCTAGCCAAAACTTGCTGTAGCTAGCCACAAGTTGCTAGAGCTAGCTAAAAGCTGCTAGAGCTAGACCAAAGCTGCTAGAGCTAGCCAAAAGCTCACTAACTTTAGCTATTATTTTTGCCTCAGTCACACTTGAATCAAACGATGAAACCATCTCTGACGTTATATCAGCACACTGTTTATATCAGTCAGTACAGCAATGTAACATTATTGATCTATCAGTTTCTTTTTTTACTTTTCCTACTTTTCCCACTGACACGGTATAAACAGCTCTGCAGGCTTCACTGTCATGGTGCACAGTCACTACTAGTAGTAGTAGTAGTAGTATTAGTAGTAGCGATAGTAGTAGTAGCAACAGTAGTAGTAGTAGTAGCGATAGTAGGAGTAGTGGTAGTAGTAGTAGTAGTAGTAGCTATAGTAGTAGTAGCAACAGTGGTAGTAGTAGTAGTAGTAGTAGTATTAGTAGTAGCGATAGTAGTAGTAGCAACAGTAGTAGTAGTAGTAGTAGCTATAGTAGTAGTAGCAACAGTAGTAGTAGTAGTAGTAGTAGTTGTAGTAGTAGTAGCAACAGTAGTAGTAGTAGTAGTAGCGATAGTAGTAGTAGCAACAGTAGTAGTAGTAGTAGTAGCGATAGTAGTAGTAGCAACAGTAGTAGTAGTAGTAGTAGCGATAGTAGTAGTAGCAACAGTAGTAGTAGTAGTAGTAGTAGTTGTAGTAGTAGTAGCAACAGTAGTAGTAGTAGTAGTAGCGATAGTAGTAGTAGCAGCAGTAGTAGTAGTAGTAGTAGTAGTAGCGATAGTAGTAGTAGCAACAGTAGTAGTAGTAGTAGTAGCGATAGTAGTAGTAGTAGTAGTAGCAACAGTAGTAGTAGTAGTAGTAGTAGCAGCGATAGTAGTAGTAGCAACAGTAGTAGTAGTAGTAGTAGTAGCGATAGTAGTAGTTGCAACAGTAGTAGTAGCAACAGTAGTAGTAGTAGTAGTAGTAGTAGTAGTAGTAGCGATAGTAGTAGTAGCAACAGTAGTAGTATTAGTAGTAGCGATAGTAGTAGTAGCAACAGTAGTAGTAGTAGTAGTAGTAGTAGTAGCGATAGTAGTAGTAGCAACAGTAGTAGTAGTGGTAGTAGTAGTTGTAGTAGTAGTAGTAGCGATAGTAGTAGTAGCAACAGTAGTAGTAGTGGTAGTAGTAGTAGTAGTAGTAGTAGTAGTAGCGATAGTAGTAGTAGCAACAGTAGTAGTAGTGGTAGTAGTAGTAGTAGTAGCAATAGTAGTAGTAGCAACAGTAGTAGTAGTGGTAGTAGTAGTAGTAGTAGTAGTAGCGATAGTAGTAGTAGCAACAGTAGTAGTAGTGGTAGTAGTAGTAGTAGTAGTAGTAGTAGCTATAGTAGTATTAGCAACAGTAGTAGTAGTGGTAGTAGTAGTAGTAGTAGTAGTAGTAGCGATAGTAGTAGTAGCAGCAACAGTAGTAGTAGTGGTAGTAGTAGTAGTAGTAGTAGTAGTAGTAGCGATAGTAGTAGTAGTAGTAGTAGTAGTAGTAGTAGCGATAGTAGTAGTAGCAACAGTAGTAGCAACAGTAGTAGTAGTAGTAGTAGTAGTAGCGATAGTAGTAGTAGCAACAGTAGTAGTAGTAGTAGTAGTAGTAGTAGTAGTAGTAGTAGTAGTAGTAGTAGTGGTAGTAGTAGTAGTAGCGATAGTAGTAGTAGTAATAGTAGTAGTAGTAGTAGCGATAGTAGTAGTAGCAACCGTAGTAGTGGTGGTAGTAGTATTAGCGATAGTAATAGTAGCAACAGTATTAGTAGTGGTAGTAGTTTCTTGAGAACAGGGTTGTCAGCTGTAGGCACCGTCTTTCCCCAGAAAGTAACAGGGTCACAGTCACCAGCCGGTTCCTTCAAAGACACATTTTCTTGCATCTCAATCAACTCCATTTGTAATAATGCAACATCTACCCATCATAATATCCGTTTTGTTTCATCTGACAACTTTGTCACATTTGTGACCTAAGAAAAGGGGGTTCTGGATGAGAAAGCAGCAGTTCTCTTCCAACAGTGATGTCATCAAAACGTGCCTTGAAGTTCTCCATAAGCTTCTGGATGACATCTTACGTTGGTTGGGAACATTTTTTGTCTGCCTGCGTTTGCATGAGAAGATTGTGGAAGTGGACAAGTTTCTCCCTGGAGATCATTCTTGAAAAGCTCCATTTTCCTCTGGAAAGCCCGGACTGCTGCTATCATGTCACACACACATTGTGTTGTTCCATCCCTGTAGCTTAACGTTCAGTGATGTAATGTCTGTCAAAAATACAACCGTTTCCATCTCGTCCTCATCTTCCAAAAAACTCAGAAAACTGAGTTGCCTTTGTCACTCTTCTGCTCTGACAACAAAGCTTTGATTTCCTCCTGAATGGTCCTAAACCATACTTTTTGCTGAGCCATCTGACATGGTTGTGCAGTAGTAGTAAGTCATTTTAAACTGCCATTGGCCTCTGTCAGGACGCCTCGTAGCAGGCGGTGTTGTAGGGATGATGATGCTCTCACAAAAGTTTCATCATCGTTGTCCATGACTCTTTTCCCAGACTGGCACACAGCACAGCTTGATAGATGATGCGGTGGTAAGATGTCAGGTCAGTGTGGTCCTCTTTCAAACGTTCAACCAGTCACTTCCCTCTTCCTATCATGGCTGGAGCTCCATCTGTGGTGATGGAAAACCACGGACTTCAGATCTCTCCCCCTTTTTGTCAGCATCTCTTTGATGGTCTCATGGATATCCCCCCCCCTTCCCGTTTGTGTGTGTGTGTGTGTGTGTGTGTGTGTTTCTAGATGTGTTAAGCCCAACAGCTCCTCGCATAATTTCTTCTTTGTTTCGTTATGAAATCTGACAAAACACCAGAAAACTGAGCCATATCAGTGTTATCTGTTGATTCATACCACAGCTAATGAAATGCACGGTGCATTCTGAATGACCCCATCAAGATGCGAAGATAACAAATCCGCAGCTAATATTTCCGTTGTCCTCGTTGCTGTGGAATCTGACAGTGGGCTCTGTTTGATCTTTTCCCTGTGCTCATCTTTTTGTTTACCTTCAAGGAAGGTGTCAGCAACTTCACACACGCGTTCTTTTACCATCTCACCATCTGAAAATTGTATTTTTTTATTGTGTTTTCCCCAAAACCCCAAGCTCTCCTCAGTGAATACTCCATTGCTCGTTGTTGTGCTGTCAGGGAATAGACAAGGACTTTGGTAGACCTCTCATATTGGGATTTTAGTTGGTTAATATTTTTTTGTTTTCACCTCCGGGTTCAGGGGATACGTCTGATCCAATTCACTGGTGCCATAATGGAGCTGAACATTGGCACTTTTTACGTGAACTACGGACTCACTGCATATCAGACACATTGGTTTTGTGCTAGTTGCGCAGAGAATTAATAAATACTGTTCCGTTCACTCGTCTATGAATATACTGTTTTCAGGGTCAACTTTATTTATTTTTTAACAAGCCATATTAACAAATATACTGGTAACTGAGCTCCTTTTACCTGTGACATTACCGGTTGAACCACTGTCAAGTCTTTCTGTTTCTTTCTGCCTGCTTGTCCCAAAGTTTTGCGGAGGATACTTGGATTGATGTGATTGGGTAAAACGTGGCCTCTTGTATTTGCATATAACCACATGATTGGATTAAACGCTAGAGGAGGTTGGCGTTGCTTCATGAGATAGCAGGAAAGAGATTTTGCTGAGTTAAAGAGGCTGCTGCGCCCGGTAGATTTTTTTTTAACCCTAACCCTAAAAATAATTGATTCACATTTATATAATAACATGCGATGTTGTCCGGTCCGGATGAACCCTTCTCTGGTTCTGGACCGCCAGTTGAGTTTGGCTGCTGTATAGCCACTGGTCTGTCTGTAGCATGGTCCATCACATTACTGTAGACTGAATCCACTGGTCTGTCTGTAGCATGGTCCATCACATTACTGTAGACTGAATCCACTGGTCTGTCTGTAGCATGGTCCATCACATTACTGTAGACTGAATCCACTGGTCTGTCTGTAGCATGGTCCATCACATTACTGTAGACTGAATCCACTGGTCTGTCTGTAGCATGGTCCATCACATTACTGTAGACTGAATCCAATGGTCTGTATGTAGCATGGTCCATCACATTACTGTAGACTGGATCCACTGGTCTGTCTGTAGCATGGTCCATCACATTACTATAGACTGAATTCACTGGTCTGTCTGTAGCATGGTCCATCACATTACTGTAGACTGAATCCAATGGTCTGTATGTAGCATGGTCCATCACATTACTGTAGACTGAATCCACTGGTCTGTATGTAGCATGGTCCATCACATTACTGTAGACTGGATCCACTGGTCTGTCTGTAGCATGGTCCATCACATTACTATAGACTGAATCCACTGGTCTGTCTGTAGCATGGTCCATCACATTACTATAGACTGAATCCACTGGTCTGTATGTAGCATGGTCCATCACATTACTATAGACTGAGTCCACTGGTCTGTCTGTAGCATGGTCCATCACATTACTGTAGACTGAATCCACTGGTCTGTCTGTAGCATGGTCCACCACATTACTATAGACTGAATCCACTGGTCTGTCTGTAGCATGGTCCATCACATTACTGTAGACTGAATCCACTGGTCTGTCTGTAGCATGGTCCATCACATTACTGTAGACTGAATCCACTGGTCTGTCTGTAGCATGGTCCATCACATTACTATAGACTGAATCCACTGGTCTGTCTGTAGCATGGTCCATCACATTACTATAGACTGAATCCACTGGTCTGTATGTAGCATGGTCCATCACATTACTATAGACTGAGTCCACTGGTCTGTCTGTAGCATGGTCCATCACATTACTGTAGACTGAATCCACTGGTCTGTCTGTAGCATGGTCCATCACATTACTATAGACTGAATCCACTGGTCTGTCTGTAGCATGGTCCATCACATTACTGTAGACTGAATTCACTGGTCTGTCTGTAGCATGGTCCATCACATTACTATAGACTGAATTCACTGGTCTGTCTGTAGCATGGTCCATCACATTACTGTAGACTGAATCCAATGGTCTGTATGTAGCATGGTCCATCACATTACTGTAGACTGAATCCACTGGTCTGTCTGTAGCATGGTCCATCACATTACTGTAGACTGAATCCACTGGTCTGTATGTAGCATGGTCCATCACATTACTGTAGACTGAATTCACTGGTCTGTCTGTAGCATGGTCCATCACATTACTATAGACTGAATCCACTGGTCTGTCTATAGCATGGTCCATCACATTACTGTAGACTGGATCCACTGGTCTGTCTGTAGCATGGTCCATCACATTACTATAGACTGAATCCACTGGTCTGTCTGTAGCATGGTCCATCACATTACTGTAGACTGAATCCACTGGTCTGTCTGTAGCATGGTCCATCACATTACTGTAGACTGAATCCAATGGTCTGTATGTAGCATGGTCCATCACATTACTGTAGACTGAATCCACTGGTCTGTCTGTAGCATGGTCCATCACATTACTGTAGACTGAATTCACTGGTCTGTCTGTAGCATGGTCCATCACATTACTGTAGACTGAATCCACTGGTCTGTCTGTAGCATGGTCCATCACATTACTATAGACTGAATCCAAAGGTCTGTCTGTAGCATGGTCCATCACATTACTGTAGACTGAATCCACTGGTCTGTCTGTAGCATGGTCCATCACATTACTATAGACTGAATCCACTGGTCTGTCTGTAGCATGGTCCATCACATTACTGTAGACTGAATCCACTGGTCTGTCTGTAGCATGGTCCATCACATTACTGTAGACTGAATCCAATGGTCTGTATGTAGCATGGTCCATCACGTAAGGCTCTCCAGAGGGTAGTGAGGTCTGCACAACGCATCACCGGGGGCAAACTACCTGCCCTCCAGGACACCTACACCACCCGATGCTACAGGAAGGCCATAAAGATCATCAAGGACATCAACCACCCGAGCCACTGCCTGTTCACCCCGCTGTCATCCAGAAGGCGAGGTCAGTACAGGTGCATCAAAGCTGGGACCGAGAGACTGAAAAACAGCTTCTATCTCAAGGCCATCAGACTGTTAAACAGCCACCACTAACATTGAGTGGCTACTGCCAACACACTGTCAATGACACTGACTCTACTCCAGCCACTTTAATCATGGGAATTGATGGGAAATGATGTAAATATATCACTAGCCACTTTAAACAATGCTACCTTATATAATGTTACTTACCCTACATTGTTCATCTCATATGCATACGTTGATACTGTACTCTATATCATCGACTGCATCCTTATGTAATACATGTATCACTAGCCACTTTAACTATGCCACTTGGTTTACATACTTATCTCATATGTATATACTGTACTCGATATCATCTACTGTATCTTGCCTATGCTGCTCTGTACCATCACTCATTCATATATCCTTATGTACATATTCTTTATCCCCTTACACTGTGTATAAGACAGTAGTTTTTTTGGAATTGTTAGTTAGATTACTTGCTCGTTATTACTGCATTGTCGGAACTAGAAGCACAAGCATTTCGCTACACTCGCATTAACATCTGCTAACCATGTGTATGTGACAAATAAAATTTGATTTGATTTGATTTACTGTAGACTGAATCCACTGGTCTGTCTGTAGCATGGTCCATCACATTACTATAGACTGAATCCACTGGTCTGTATGTAGCATGGTCCATCACATTACTGTAGACTGGATCCACTGGTCTGTATGTAGCATGGTCCATCACATTACTGTAGACTGGATCCACTGGTCTGTCTGTAGCATGGTCCATCACATTACTGTAGACTGGATCCACTGGTCTGTCTGTAGCATGGTCCATCACATTACTGTAGACTGAATCCACTGGTCTGTCTGTAGCATGGTCCATCACATTACTGTCGACTGAATCCAATGGTCTGTATGTAGCATGGTCCATCACATTACTGTAGACTGGATCCACTGGTCTGTCTGTAGCATGGTCCATCACATTACTGTAGACTGAATCAACTGGTCTGTCTGTAGCATGGTCCATCACATTACTATAGACTGAATCCACTGGTTTGTCTGTAGCATGGTCCATCACATTACTGTAGACTGGATCCACTGGTCTGTCTGTAGCATGGTCCATCACATTACTATAGACTGAATCCACTGGTCTGTATGTAGCATGGTCCATCACATTACTGTAGACTGAATCCACTGGTCTGTCTGTAGCATGGTCCATCACATTACTGTAGACTGAATCCACTGGTCTGTCTGTAGCATGGTCCATCACATTACTGTCGACTGAATCCAATGGTCTGTATGTAGCATGGTCCATCACATTACTGTAGACTGGATCCACTGGTCTGTCTGTAGCATGGTCCATCACATTACTGTAGACTGAATCCACTGGTCTGTCTGTAGCATGGTCCATCACATTACTATAGACTGAATCCACTGGTCTGTCTGTAGCATGGTCCATCACATTACTATAGACTGAATCCACTGGTCTGTCTGTAGCATGGTCCATCACATTACTGTAGACTGAATCCACTGGTCTGTATGTAGCATGGTCCATCACATTACTGTAGACTGAATCCACTGGTCTGTCTGTAGCATGGTCCATCACATTACTATAGACTGAATCCACTGGTCTGTCTGTAGCATGGTCCATCACATTACTGTAGACTGAATCCACTGGTCTGTCTGTAGCATGGTCCATCACATTACTATAGACTGAATCCACTGGTCTGTCTGTAGCATGGTCCATCACATTACTATAGACTGAATCCACTGGTCTGTCTGTAGCATGGTCCATCACATTACTATAGACTGAATCCACTGGTCTGTCTCATTGTGTGTAAAAAATATATTTTTTTATGTTTGCAGTTTCAGATGTGAAATTTTCACGTATTAAATTTAGAGATCACATGTTAATGCCACATTTTTTCACGTTACGAGAATAGCATATTTTCACCTCGCATGTGATTAAATTTTTTTTCTTTTTTTTTTACAAAACAGATTCACGTGAAAATCCAATTTGCTGTTTCACATTGTAAGAAAACGCCACATGTGAAAAATCCCCACTTTCACATGGCGTCGTTGCAGATTCACATGTGAAAAATCCCCACTTTCACATGGCGTCGTTGCAGATTCACATGTGAAAAATCCCCACTTTCACATGGCGTCGTTGCAGATTCACATGTGAAAAATCCCCACTTTCACATGGCGTCGTTGCAGATTCACATGTGAAAAATCCCCACTTTCACATGGCGTCGTTGCAGATTCACATGTGAAAAATCCCCACTTTCACATGGCGTCGTTGCAGATTCACATGTGAAGTTGAAATAATGCTGTTCTCCTCACATGGCAAAACACGGTGCACTAGTGGTGTTTCCACTGATGGAATTATGGTGACCACATCTAATTAACCCAAATGCGCGACAAGGTAAATATTTTTGGATCATGTTCACATAGTTCTGCTGTATGAAAGTCTCTGCCTGTTAAAGGGTCCTTACATGTATTTTTGGACTAATAAATTAAAATGTTCCCATTGATTCTTGAAGAAATATAACTTATAAATGCCTCATGAGCTTAGTTTTACTGTGGTACCTCATCAGAACCAGAAATATAGGCTTGTTTGACTGGTTT
Source organism: Oncorhynchus tshawytscha (assembly GCF_018296145.1). Classification (NCBI taxonomy): domain Eukaryota; kingdom Metazoa; phylum Chordata; class Actinopteri; order Salmoniformes; family Salmonidae; genus Oncorhynchus; species Oncorhynchus tshawytscha. The sequence goes on from NC_056434.1 coordinate 5,296,162, forward strand.
AACAAAGTAAAATGTAAAGAAAACACTGTATAACCTAAAAACATGGTTAAAACTATAATTTTGATATCATGGTTTTAAAACACATTTAATAGTTAAAGTGTTTTTATGTGGTGCAATTCTCTAGTGAGTGAGTTACTTTTAGAAACCAAACTTATGAAGTCGAGAACAACATTCTTAGTTATTCGCCTACCTCCTCATGCCTTTTGCACACATTGTATATAGACTCCCCCCTTTGTTTTCTACTGTGTTATTGACTTGTTAATTGTTTATTCCATGTGTAACTCTGTGTTGTCTGCTCACACTGCTATGCTTTATCTTGGCCAGGTCGCAGTTGCAAATGAGAACTTGTTCTCAACTGGCCTACCTGGTTAAATAAAGGTGAAATAAAAAAAATAAAAAAAAGTTGTAAACAAAATATCGAAAGAAAATCATTTTGAAAATAAATAAATAAAATAATTGTTAATGAATTCGCTAAAACATGTAAAAAAAAAAATGTTTTATGACAATGTGATTAAATAAAATGCCTCTTTCCTGCAATACTTATGTTATCCTGGCCTTTGACACATTTGTTCCAGCAACATTGCACCCTGGACCTCACTGCTGTTTTGCCTCTGAAGCTAAGCAGAGTTGGTCTGTGGATGGGAGGCCAGATGTTGCTGGAAGTGGAGAACGTAAATGTATTTATATATATTTTTTATGCTGAAAAAAACACTTGTCTGAAACATTTTTCACTTGTGATTTTTTTCAATGTGATTTTGGTAAGGGAATGTTTGCCATGTAGGAGGGAAAGAGGGAGGATAGGGGGAGTGAGAGAGAGAGAAAGCCCACAAAATGAGGTAGAGAGAGAGAGCCCGCAAAATGAGGTAGAGAGAGAGCCCGCAAAATGAGGTAGAGAGAGAGAGCCCGCAAAATGAGGTAGAGAGAGAAAGCCCGCAAAATGAGGTAGAGAGAGAGAGCCCACAAAATGAGGTAGAGAGAGAGAGCCCGCAAAATGAGGTAGAGAGAGAGAGCCCACAAAATGAGGTAGAGAGAGAGAGCCCGCAAAATGAGGTAGAGAGAGAGCCCACAAAATGAGGTAGAGAGAGAGAGAGAGCCCACAAAATGAGGTAGAGAAAGAGAGCCTGCAAAATGAGGTAGAGAGAGAGAGCCCACAAAATGAGGTAGAGAGAGAGAGCCCGCAAAATGAGGTGGAAACTGAGCTAGACTTCCTAACCTCCTGTCAAATGATTGACCATATTAGAGAGACATATTTCCCTCAGATTACACAGATCCACAAATAATTAAAAAACAATACCAATTTTGATAAACTCCCTTATCTACTGGGTGAAATACCACAGTGTGACATCACAGCAGCAAGAATTGTGACCTGTTGCCACAAGAAAAAAGGTAACCAGTGAAGAACAAACATCACTGTAAATACAACCCATATTTATGCAAATTTATTTTCCCTTTTGTACGTTAACTATTTGCACATCATTACGATACTATATAGAGATTTATTTTGGAACTTCTGTGAGTGGAATGTTTACTGTTTATTTGTATTGTTTATTTCACTTATGTTTATTATTTACTTTATCTACACTTGGGTCTAAGGCACTGCCTCTCAGTGCTATAGGTGTCACTATAGACACCCTGGTTCGAATCCAGGCTGTATCACAACCAGCTGCGATTGGGAGTCCCATAATCCAGTGCACAATTGGCCCAGAGTTGTCTGGGGTTTGACCGGTGTAGGCCGTCAATGTGAATAAGAATTTGTTCTTAACTG
>NC_056434.1:5302926-5462926 GCF_018296145.1 Oncorhynchus tshawytscha
CCAGGGATGTTCTCTGTTTAGTGAGTCCTCCAGATCAGAGGCAGTAGGGATGACCAGGGATGTTCTCTGTTTAGTGAGTCCTCCAGATCAGAGGCAGTAGGGATGACCAGGGATGTTCTCTGTTTAGTGAGTCCTCCAGATCAGAGGCAGTAGGGATGACCAGGGATGTTCTCTGTTTAGTGAGTCCTCCAGATCAGAGGCAGTAGGGATGACCAGGGATGTTCTCTGTTTAGTGAGTCCTCCAGATCAGAGGCAGTAGGGATAACCAGGGATGTTCTCTGTTTAGTGAGTCCTCCAGATCAGAGGCAGTAGGGATGACCAGGGATGTTCTCTGTTTAGTGAGTCCACCAGATTCCGCTGTTGGTATTGTCTGATAGAGTTGAATCCATGTATTCCTTCTAGTGTTTTCTATGAGTAGTTGGCACTATGATTAGGGTTTCTCATGTAAAGGGAAACACAGGTAAAACAACTGGGTTAAAACTGATATTTTGAGCAGAATTTTCTAACTCCAGTTACCAGAAACAATGAAAAACAAATAGGAACCAATTATGGATGGAAGGGGTGTTTGTTTCAGTAGGAGGCAGTAACAGTGGGAATGTGTGTGTATGTTAAGATTAAGAAAAATGGATTGGTCAATTGTACACAAGGTCCAATCAAATGTTGACTTCCTCTTTTAACCCAACCCCTCTGAAAGACACACATCCATTCACATCCAGGTTCTGGAAAGGTGCGGGGGGGCTGCCACACTGGCCACCCGGGGAGCTGCTGTTCTGGGGGTTTAAGTGCCTTGCTCAAGGGCTCAATGGCAGGCAATGGCATCTAGGATTTTGATACCAGCAACCCTCTGGTTGTTGGCTCTCTTCTCTTAACCGCTAGGCTAACTGGTGTGCGTGTGTGTGTGTGTGTGTGTGTGTGTGTGTGTGTGTGTGTGTGTGTGTGTGTGTGTGTGTGTGTGTGTGTGTGTGTGTGTGTGTGTGTGTGTGTGTGTGTGCAGGGGGAGAGGTTCCAGATGTGGAGTGGGCAACCTGCCTGTTGGGACCAAACACAGGAACTTCTCCTGACAGCAGAGATTAATCAAAGCCCAGGGAATCTCTCCACGTAATACAGAGGGAAAGAGTGTGGGGGAGGTGGAGGACAGAGAAAGACAGAGGTGAGAGGGGTTTATGGTGAGAGAAAGAGAGAGATAGAAAAAAGGGGGGGAGATAATTAGGAAGAGAGCGAAAGGGTGAGAAAAAGAGAGGGGAGAGAGGGTGGGTGAGAGGTGAGAGAGAAGAGAGGGAGAGGCTCCCAAACCTTCCACAACAAAGCCATCACCTACAGAGATATGAACCTGGAGAAGAGTCCCCTAAGCAAGCTGGTCCTGGGGCTCTGTTCACAAACACAAACACACCCTACAGAGCCCCAGGACAGCAACACAATTAGACCCAACCAAATCATGAGAAAACAAAAAGATAATTGCTTGACACATTGGAAAGAATTAACAAAAAAACAGAGCAAACTAGAATGCTATTTGGCCCTACACAGAGAGTACACAGCGGCAGAATACCTGACCACTGTGACTGACCCAAACTTAAGGAAAGCTTTGACTATGTACAGACTCAGTGAGCATAGCCTTGGTATTGAGAAAGGCCGCCGTAGGCAGACATGGCTCTCAAGAGAAGACAGGCTATGTGCTCACTGCCCACAAAATGAGGTGGGAACTGAGCTGCACTTCTTAACCTTCTGCCCAATGTATGACCATATTAGAGACACATATTTCCCTCAGATTACACAGATCCACAAAGAATTAGAAAACACATCCAACTTTGATAAATTCCTAGATCTATTGGTTGAAATTCCACAGTGTGACATCACAGCAGCAAGATGTGTGACCTGTTGCCACAAGAGAAGGGCAACCAGTGAAGAACAAACACCATTATAAATACAACCCATATTTATGCTTATTTATTTTCCCTTTTGTACTTTAACCATTTGTACATCGTTACAACACTGTATATATAAATAATTTGATATTTGTAATGTCTTTATTCTTTTGGGACTTCTGTGAGTGTAATGTTTACTGTTCATTTGATTGTTTATTTCACTTTTGTATATTATCTACCTCACTTGCTTTGGCAATGTTACCACATGTTTCCCATGCCAATAAAGCCCCTTGAATTGATTTGATTTGAGAGGGGAGAGAGGTAGGGGGAGAGTTGCGAGAGGGGAGAGGTGAGAGAGAAGAGAGAGAGAGAGGAGAGAGTGAGGGCGAGAGTTGAGAGAGGTGAGAGAGAGAGAGAGAGAGAGAGGAGGGGGAGAGGTGAATGAGAAGACAGAGAGAGAGGGGGAGAGGGGAGAGAGAAGAGAGAGAGAAGGTATAGAAGGAGGTGAGAGAGGAGAGAGGGGAGAGTTGGAGGGGTGAGAGAGAGGAGATAATGAGAGAGAAGAGAGAGAGAGGGGAGAGAGAAGAGAGAGAGAGGGTAGAGAGGGAGGGGAGAGAGAGCAGAGTTCCCAAGTCTCTCATGAACCTCCAGTCCAGTTCTGTCTTTTGTCTCCTTCCATTCATGGAGGAGGTGTCCTCTTCTCTTCCAAGTCTTTTGATTTGTCGTTTGCTGCCCAGAGAAAGAATTCAAGTCTGGAGAATGCTCTTTGTGGAAAGAGACTAGTATGAATGCTGCAGTGGGAGAGGGCATGAGCCGAGCATGCAGTCATTCTGGTAGTGGGAGAGGGCATGAGCCGAGCATGCAGTCATTCTGGTAGTGGGAGAGGGCATGAGCCGAGCATGCAGTCATTCTGGTAGTGGGAGAGGGCATGAGCCGAGCATGCAGTCATTCTGGTAGTGGGAGAGGGAATGAGCCGAGCATGCAGTCATTCTGGTAGTGGGAGAGGGAATGAGCCGAGCATGCAGTCATTCTGGTAGTGGGAGAGGGAATGAGCCGAGCATGCAGTCATTCTGGTAGTGGGAGAGGGCATGAGCCGAGCATGCAGTCATTCTGGTAGTGGGAGAGGGAATGAGCCGAGCATGCAGTCATTCTGGTAGTGGGAGAGGGAATGAGCCGAGCATGCAGTCATTCTGGTAGTGGGAGAGGGCATGAGCCGAGCATGCAGTCATTCTGGTAGTGGGAGAGGGAATGAGCCGAGCATGCAGTCATTCTGGTAGTGGGAGAGGGCATGAGCCGAGCATGCAGTCATTCTGGTAGTGGGAGAGGGAATGAGCCGAGCATGCAGTCATTCTGGTAGTGGGAGAGAATGAGCCGAGCATGCAGTCATTCTGGTAGTGGGAGAGGGCATGAGCCGAGCATGCAGTCATTCTGGTAGTGGGAGAGGGCATGAGCCGAGCATGCAGTCATTCTGGTAGTGGGAGAGGGCATGAGCCGAGCATGCAGTCATTCTGGCAGTGGGAGAGGGCATGAGCCGAGCATGCAGTCATTCTGGTAGTGGGAGAGGGCATGAGCCGAGCATGCAGTCATTCTGGTAGTGGGAGAGGGCATGAGCCGAGCATGCAGTCATTCTGGCAGTGGGAGAGGGCATGAGCCGAGCATGCAGTCATTCTGGTAGTGGGAGAGGGCATGAGCCGAGCATGCAGTCATTCTGGTAGTGGGAGAGGGCATGAGCCGAGCATGCAGTCATTCTGGGACCCATACAGTGCAAGTGTCCAAGACAAAGTATAATTTACAAAAAATGTTCGCATGGTTATAAATCAGCAAGTATACCCTGATCAATCAGCGTGTAAAAACAATAACAAAGTCTCTAATGAAGGTTTATTACGGGTGTGAAGTGCTCCTGGCCTGTGGAACTTCACAAGCCCTTGTCAGGACCAATCCAAATAGGTTTTGGGCTATTCAAGGAAAAAGAACCACAGACTTTGTCATAATCTTGCAGAGTTGGGTGCAATTTTAAGATGGACCGGAGAGCACTGACCATAGCAAGGTGGTCATTACTCACAGGCATATGTCTTGGCAGACCTAAAAGGGTCCTCGGGCTGCCTCTTGTGACATCTCTGTGCCTACTATACGTCCCATCTGAAGGGATGATGCTATTTAGTCAAACTCCAGGGTGGTATGATTCTGGTATGATTCTTTCTTTTCAGGTATGATTCTTTACTGGTATGATTCTTTACTGGTATGATTCTTTTCAGGTATGATTCTTTATTGGTATGATTCTTTACTGGTATGATTCTTTACTGGTATGATTCTTTACTGGTATGATTCTTTACTGGTATGATTCTTTACTGGTATGATTCTTTACTGGTATGATTCTTTACTGGTATGATTCTTTACTGGTATGATTCTTTACTGGTATGATTCTTTTCAGGTATGATTCTTTATTGGTATGATTCTTTACTGGTATGATTCTTTACTGGTATGATTCTTTACTGGTATGATTCTTTACTGGTATGATTCTTTACTGGTATGATTCTTTGATGGTATGATTCTTTAATGGTATGATTCTTTAATGGTATGCTTCTTTACTGGTGTGATTCTTTACTGGTGTGATTCTTTACTGGTATGATTCTTTTCAGGTATGATTCTTTATTGGTATGATTCTTTACTGGTATGATTCTTTACTGGTATGATTCTTTACTGGTATGATTCTTTACTGGTATGATTCTTTGATGGTATGATTATTTAATGGTATGATTCTTTAATGGTATGCTTCTTTACTGGTGTGATTCTTTACTGGTGTGATTCTTTACTGGTTTAATGGTATGATTCTTTACTGGTATGATTCTTTACTGGTATGATTCTTTACTGGTATGATTCTTTACTGGTTTAACGGTATGATTCTTTACTGGTATGATTCTTTATTGGTATGATTCTTTAATGGTATGATTCTTTAATGGTATGATTCTTTAATGGTATGATTCTTCAATGGATATGATTATTTACTGGTTTAATGGTATGATTCTCTTTAATGGTATGATTCTTCATTGGTATGATTGTTTACTGGTATGATTCTTTACTGGTTTAATGGTATGATTCTTTAATGGTATGATTTTTTAATGGTATGATTCTTTACTGGTATGATTGTTTATTGGTATGATTCTTTATTGGTATGATTCTTTAATGGTATGATTATGTAATGGTATGCTTCTTTACTGGTATGATTCCTTATTGGTATAGTATGATTCTTTACTGCTATGATTATTAAAATTATGATTATTTTCTGGTATGCTTGTTTAAAAGTATAATTGTTTAATAGTATGATTCTGTTATGATTCTTTATGTGTTTGATTCTTTGAAGTAGTAATGCAACTACACTCCTGTCTCACCTCTCCTGTCTCACCTCTCCTGTCTCACCTCTTCTGTCTCACCTCTTCTGTCTCACCTCTCCTGTCTCACCTCTCCTGTCTCACCTCTTCTGTCTCACCTCTCCTGTCTCACCTCTCCTGTCTCACCTCTCCTGTCTCACCTCTCCTGTTCTCCTCTCCTGTCTCACCTCTCCTGTCTCACCTCTCCTGTCTCACCTCTTCTGTCTCACCTCTCCTGTCTCACCTCTCCTGTCTCTCCTCTCCTGTCTCACCTCTCCTGTCTCACCTCCTTTGTCTCACCTCTCCAAATCAAATCAAATCAAATCAAATCAAATCAAATCCTGTCTCACCTCTCCTGCCTCACCGCTCCTGTCACCTCTCCTGTCTCACCTCTCCCGTCTCACCTCTCCTGTCTCACCTCTTCTGTCTCACCTCTCCCATCTCACCTATTCTGTCTCACCTCTCCTGTCTCACATCTCCTGTCTCACCTCTCCTGTCTCACCTCTCCTGTCTCACCTCTCCTGTCTCACCTCTCCTGTCTCACCTCTTCTGTCTCACCTCTCCTGTCTCACCTCTTCTGTCTCACCTCTCCTGTCTCACCTCTTCTGTCTCACCTCTCCTGTCTCACCTCTTCTGTCTCACCTCTCCTGTCTCACCTCTTCTGTCTCACCTCTCCTGTCTCACCTCTCCTGTCTCAGTCCTTTTTCTTTTACAGTATATCACTGTCTAGTCACAGAGCCTTACTACAGGGAGTTTACAGTATATCACTGTCTAGTCACATAGCCTTACTACAGGGAGTTTACAGTATATCACTGTCTAGTCACATAGCCTTACTACAGGGAGTTTACAGTATATCACTGTCTAGTCACAGAGCCTTACTACAGGGAGTTTACAGTATATCACTGTCTAGTCACAGAGCCTTACTACAGGGAGTTTACAGTATATCACTGTCTAGTCACAGAGCCTTACTACAGGGAGTTTACAGTATATCACTGTCTAGTCACAGAGCCTTACTACAGGGAGTTTACAGTATATCACTGTCTAGTCACATAGCCTTACTACAGGGAGTTTACAGTATATCACTGTCTAGTCACATAGCCTTACTACAGGGAGTTTACAGTATATCACTGTCTAGTCACAGAGCCTTACTACAGGGAGTTAACAATTTTCCTCTATAAAAAATCAACAACCAACTTGACAGAGCTTGAAGATTAACGGGCAAATGTTGTACAATCCAGGTGTGCAAAGCTCTTAGAGACTTACCCAGAAAGACTCACAGCTGTAATCACTCTTAGAGACTTACCCAGAAAGACTCACAGCTGTAATCAATCTTAGAGACTTACCCAGAAAGACTCACAGCTGTAATCACTCTTAGAGATTTACCCAGAAAGACTCACAGCTGTAATCAATCTTAGAGACTTACCCAGAGATACTCACAGCTGTAATCACTCTTAGAGACTTACCCAGAAAGATTCACAGCTCTTAGAGACTTACCCAGAAAGATTCACAGCTCTTAGAGACTTACCCAGAAAGACTCACAGCTCTTAGAGACTTACCCAGAAAGACTCACAGCTGTGATTACTCTTAGAGACTTACCCAGAAAGACTCACAGCTCTTAGAGACTTACCCAGAAAGACTCACAGCTGTGATTACTCTTAGAGGCTTACCCAGAAAGACTCACAGCTGTAATCACTCTTAGAGGCTTACCCAGAGAGACTCACAGCTGTAATCACTCTTAGAGATTTACCCAGAAAGACTCACAGCTGTAATCATTCTCAGAGGCTTACCCAGAAAGACTCACAGCTGTAATCACTCTTAGAGACTTACCCAGAAAGACTCACAGCTGTGATCACTCTTAGAGACTTACCCAGAAAGACTCACAGCTCTTAGAGACTTACCCAGAAAGACTCACAGCTGTAATCACTCTTAGAGATTTACCCAAAATGACTCACAGCTGTAATCGCTGCCAAAGGTGATTCTAACATGTATTGACTCAGGGGTGTGACTACTTATGCTAATTAGATATGTATTCATTTCATTTGTAATACATTTGCAAAACAATCTAAAAACATGTTTTCACTTTGTCATTATGGGGTGAAGATGTATGAAAATGTATGGTGTAAAGATGTATGGTGTGGAGATGTATGGTGTGAAGATGTATGGTGTGAAGATGTATGGTGTGAAGATGTATGGTGTGAAGATGTATGGTGTGAAAATGTATTGTGTGAAGATGTATGGTGTGAAGATGTATGGTGTGAAGATGTATGGTGTGAAGATGTATGGTGTGAAGATGTATGGTGTGAAGATGTGTTGTGTGAAGATGTATGGTGTGAAAATGTATTGTATGAAGATGTATGGTGTGAAGATGTATGGTGTGAAGATGTTTTGTGTGAAGATGTATGGTGTGAAGATGTATGGTGTGAAGATGTATGGTGTGAAGATGTATGAAGATGTATTGTGTGAAGATGTATGGTGTGAAAATGTATTGTGTGAAGATGTATGAAAATGTATTGTGTGAAAATTTGTTGTGTGAAGATGTGTGGTGTGAAGATGTATGGTGTGAAGATGTGTTGTGTGAAGATGTATGGTGTGAAGATGTGTGGTGTGAAGATGTGTGAAGATGTATGGTGTGAAGATGTATGGTGTGGAGATGTATGAGAAAACGTGCAATTGCTGGTTATGTTTTTCTTTTAATTATAATTTTGATTTGGTTTATTTATTTTATTTTGTTTTGATTTTCTGCTCCTCAAACATATGATGAGAAATCTCCATTCACCTCCATAAACCACGAAACGATCATATTCACAAAGAAGAGCTCTCCCTCCCAAATGACATGCATTACATTACATCTCCTAGCAACTGATGCTAACAATCTGGTTTAGTTCAAGGAGATGAGTCCTGCATGAAGCATCCTTTTCATTTCCCTCGTTGGTTTTCAATTTTCATTTACATGTGACCTGGAAAATAGGTGAAGGCGCAGACAGATGTTTCGAATTGATTCTTCTAGTCATATGAATTAACATTTAATAGCTTAATCCTGACATGCAGCTGGAGTGCCAAGACCTGTCTAAATCTGGCCAAGCTACATGTGTTGTGGGTGAAAAAGGCTGGCCAAGCTACATGTGTTGTGTTGTGGGTGAAAAAGACTGGCCAAGCTACATGTGTTGTGTTGTGGGTGAAAAAGACTGTCCAAGCTACAGGTGTTGTGTTGTGGGTGAAAAAGACTGTCCAAGCTACAGGTGTTGTGTTGTGGGTGAAAAAGACTGGCCAAGCTACATGTGTTGTGTTGTGGGTGAAAAAGACTGGCCGAGCTACGTGTGTTGTGTTGTGAGTGAAACAGACTGGCCAAGCTACATGTGTTGTGGGTGAAAAAGACCGGCCAAGCTATATGTGTTGTGTTGTGGGTGAAAAAGACCTGGCCAAGCTACATGTGTTGTGTTGTGGGTGAAAAACTGGCCACACTATGGTGTTGAAGCTAAAGGTGTTGTGTTGAAAAAGACTGGCCACGCTACATGTGTTGAGGGTGAAAAAGACTGGCCAAGCTACAGGTGTTGAGGTTGAAAAAGACTGGCCACACTACAGGTGTTGTGTTGAAGGTGAAATAGACTGGCCAAGCTACAGGTGTTGTGTTGAGGGAGAAAAAGACTGGCCAAGCTACAGGTGTTGAGGGTGAAAAGACTGGCCAAGCTACAGGTGTTGTGTTGAAGGTGAAAAAGACTGGCCAAGCTACATGTCAGGTGTTGTGTTGAGGGAGAAAAAGACTGGCCAAGCTACGGGTGTTGAGGGTGACAAAGACTGGCCAAGCTACGGGTGTTGAGGGTGACAAAGACTGGCCAAGCTACAGGTGTTGTGGGTGAAACAGACTGGGGGTGTGAAATAGACTGGCCAAGCTACAGGTGTTGAGGTTGACAAAGACTGGCCAAGCTACAGGTGTTGTGTTGAGGGTGAAAAGACTGGCCAAGCCACGGGTGTTGATGTTGACAAAGACTGGCCAAGCTACAGGTGTTGTGTTGATGGTGAAATAGACTGGCCGAGCTACATATATTGTGTTGTGGGTGAAACAGACTGGCCAAGCTACATGTATTGTGTTGAGGGTGAAAAAGACTGGCCAAGCTACAGGTGTTGTGTTGAGGGTGAAATAGACTGGCCAAGCTACAGGTGTTGAGGGTAAAAAAGACTGGTCAAGCTACGGGTGTTGTGTTGAGGGAGAAAAAGACTGGCCAAGCTACGGGTGTTGAGGGTGACAAAGACTGGCCAAGCTACAGGTGTTGAGGGTGAAAAAGACTGGCCAAGCTACAGGTGTTGGGTTGAGGGTGAAATAGACTGGCCAAGCTACGGGTGTTGAGGGTGACAAAGACTGGCCAAGCTACATGTGTTGTGTTGTGGGTGAAACAGACTGGCCAAGCTACGGGTGTTGTGTTGAGGGTGAAATAGACTGGCCAAGCTACGGGTGTTGAGGGTGACAAAGAATGGCCAAGCTACAGGTGTTGAGGGTGAAATAGACTGGCCAAGCTACGGGTGTTGTGGGTGAAAAGACTGGCCAAGCTACAGGTGTTGTGTTGAGGGAGAAAAAGACTGGCCAAGCTGCGGGTGTTGAGGGTGACAAAGACTGGCCAAGCTACATGTGTTGTGTTGTGGGTGAAACAGACTGGCCAAGCTACGGGTGTTGTGTTGAGGGTGAAATAGACTGGCCAAGCTACGGGTGTTGAGGGTGACAAAGAATTGCCAAGCTACAGGTGTTGAGGGTGAAATAGACTGGCCAAGCTACGGGTGTTGAGGGTGACAAAGACTGGCCAAGCTACATGTGTTGTGTTGTGGGTGAAACAGACTGGCCAAGCTACAGGTGTTGTGGGTGAAAAGACTGGCCAAGCTACAGGTGTTGTGTTGAGGGAGAAAAAGACTGGCCAAGCTGCGGGTGTTGAGGGTAAAAAGACTGGCCAAGCTACGGGTGTTGAGGGAGAAAAAGACTGGCCAAGCTAAATGTGTTGTGTTGTGGGTGAAACAGACTGGCCAAGCTACAGGTGTTGTGGGTGAAACAGACTGGCCAAGCTACATGTGTTGTGGGTGAAATAGACTGGCCAAACTACATGTGTTGTGTTGAGGGTGAAATAGACTGGCCAAGCTACGGGTGTTGTGTTGAGGGTGAAATAGACTGGCCAAGCTATGGGTGTTGTGTTGAGGGTGAAATAGACTGACCAAGCTACATGTGTTGTGTTGAGGGTGAAATAGACTGGCCAAGCTATGGGTATTGTGTTGAGGGTGAAATAGACTGACCAAGCTACATGTGTTGTGTTGAGGGTGAAATAGACTGGCCAAGCTACGGGTGTTGTGTTGAGGGTGAAACAGACTGGCCAAGCTACATGTGTTGTGGGTGAAATAGACTGGCCAAGCTACATGTGTTGTGTTGAGGGTGAAATAGACTGGCCAAGCTATGGGTGTTGTGTTGAGGGTGAAATAGACTGACCAAGCTACATGTGTTGTGTTGAGGGTGAAATAGACTGGCCAAGCTACGGGTGTTGTGTTGAGGGTGAAATAGACTGGCCAAGCTACGGGTGTTGTGTTGAGGGTGAAATAGACTGGCCAAGCTACGGGTGTTGTGTTGAGGGTGAAATAGACTGGCCAAGCTATGGGTGTTGTGTTGAGGGTGAAATAGACTGGCCAAGTTACGGGTGTTGTGTTGAGGGTGAAATAGACTGGCCAAGCTATGGGTGTTGTGTTGAGGGTGAAATAGACTGGCCAAGCTACGGGTGTTGAGGTTGAGGGTGAAATAGACTGGCCAAGCTACGGGTGTTGTGTTGAGGGTGACAAAGACTGGCCAAGCTATGGGTGTTGTGTTGAGGGTGACAAAGACTGGCCAAGCTATGGGTGTTGTGTTGAGGGTGACAAAGACTGGCCAAGCTATGGGTGTTGTGTTGAGGGTGACAAAGACTGGCCAAGCTATGGGTGTTGTGTTGAGGGTGACAAAGACTGGCCAAGCTACGGGTGTTGTGTTGAGGGTGAAATAGACTGGCCAAGCTATGGGTGTTGTGTTGAGGGTGAAATAGACTGGCCAAGCTATGGGTGTTGTGTTGAGGGTGAAATAGACTGGCCAAGCTATGGGTGTTGTGTTGAGGGTGAAATAGACTGGCCAAGCTATGGGTGTTGTGTTGAGGGTGAAATAGACTAGCCAAGCTACGGGTGTTGTGTTGAGGGTGAAATAGACTAGCCAAGCTATGGGTGTTGTGTTGAGGGTGAAATAGACTGGCCAAGCTATGGGTGTTGTGTTGAGGGTGAAATAGACTAGCCAAGCTATGGGTGTTGTGTTGAGGGTGAAATAGACTGGCCAAGCTATGGGTGTTGTGTTGAGGGTGAAATAGACTGGCCAAGCTATGGGTGTTGTGTTGAGGGTGAAATAGACTAGCCAAGCTATGGGTGTTGTGTTGAGGGTGAAATAGAGTGGCCAAGCTATGGGTGTTGTGTTGAGGGTGAAATAGACTGGCCAAGCTATGGGTGTTGTGTTGAGGGTGAAATAGACTGGCCAAGCTATGGGTGTTGTGTTGAGGGTGAAATAGACTAGCCAAGCTATGGGTGTTGTGTTGAGGGTGAAATAGACTGGCCAAGCTACGGGTGTTGTGTTGAGGGTGAAATAGACTGGCCAAGCTATGGGTGTTGTGTTGAGGGTGTAACATAAGTGATGCAGTCACTGTGTAATCTCACTCTTGATTGGGATTTTAAGCATGAGAGTGAATCTTTAGCATTTGTGAACGTATACATAACATGAACTTTCTGCTTATGACCCTCACCTACCCAATTCTCAGTGTACCCAGGGGATTGTCCTTTTAGCATAGCGATCTGACATCTTGGAGACCCGTTTAGCATAGCGATCTGACATCTTGGAGATCCTTTTAGCCTAGATATCTTGGAGACCTCAAAAGCCGGGGCCACACAGTAAATAAAGAAAAAAAAGACCCTTCTCGTATTCAAGCCCCCAAAGGGAACTCGGAACACCTCGCCCTGCGTTACCTCAGCTTCATGTACTGTCGGACCACCATCACATGAGTGTCAAATCTGTGTAGTGGGCCTCGAGTCGAGCAGAACCAGGGTTTTCCCCCTGCGGAACGAGTTCCCCAGCTGACAGAACGGGAGGGTTCAGAGGTGAGATGTCTGGGATTACTACAACTGCTTTGGTCGGCTGTGTTTACACGCCTAACAGGCTGTGAGCCTCGGGGTCTCCTATCAGACCACCAAGACAGAGCTGGCACATGTACCCATTAACTGTTGAATTGATCTGATGGGAAAGTGTTTTTCCATCCACCACTTGACTGGGTAGATGGCTACTTCAACTACGTAGGTAGTATATGTGTGTCATTTTAAACATGTCGTTGTTTTCAGTACTGGCAAGTCCATTGAAAACAGCCAATACGGGATCACGTAATATTCAGAATTGATTTACTTGTAAGTCTAAATTACTCTTCTTAAAATTGTTCAGAATCAAATCTATATTGTACTTCAATTTTTCACAAATTGTATTGGTGAGATGAAAAATAGCTTTGCATGCTTACTCAGTTCCAAACTCCAAAATGATTGCTTTAAGTTATGTTCAAATGAACATAACTTCCAAACTCCAAGTAACTAAAACATCTCGAGTCTCATATATTTTTCTCTTAAGATGAGGACTTTGTTAATGGAAAGAGAGAGAGGGGCTGATACATGTAACCAAATAAAGACAGAGTTGTATCCCCCAATTCATAGTAAAGGAACATGTTTTAATATCCACTGGATAAGGAATAAGCACTGATTGATGACAGAGGATCTAATCATGTATTTATTTTACCTTTATTTAACCAGGCAAGTCAATTAACAACAAATTCTTAATTACAATGACAGCCTAGGAACAGTGGGTTAACTGCCTTGTTCAGGGGCAGAACGACAGATTTGTTCCTTGTCAGCTCAGGGGTTTGAACGTCAAATCAAATCAAATCAAATCAAATTTATTTATATAGCCCTTCGTACATCAGCTGATATCTCAAAGTGCTGTACAGAAACCCAGCCTAAAACCCCAAACAGCAAGCAATGCAGGTGTAGAAGCACGGTGGCTAGGAAAAACTCCCTAGAAAGGCCAAAACCTAGGAAGAAACCTAGAGAGGAACCAGGCTATGTGGGGTGGCCAGTCCTCTTCTGGCTGTGCCGGGTGGAGATTATAACAGAACATGGCCAAGATGTTCAAATGTTCATAAATGACCAGCATGGTCGAATAATAATAATGCAGAACAGTTGAAACTGGAGCAGCAGCACAGTCAGGTGGAAGTTGAAACTGGAGCAGCAGCATGGCCAGGTGGACTGGGGACAGCAAGGAGTCATCATGTCAGGTAGTCCTGGGGCATGGTCCTAGGGCTCAGGTCCTCCGAGAGAGAGAAAGAAAGAGAGAAGGAGAGAATTAGAGAACGCACACTTAGATTCACACAGGACACCGAATAGGACAGGAGAA
The DNA here is from genome assembly GCF_018296145.1 of Oncorhynchus tshawytscha. Taxonomy (NCBI): domain Eukaryota; kingdom Metazoa; phylum Chordata; class Actinopteri; order Salmoniformes; family Salmonidae; genus Oncorhynchus; species Oncorhynchus tshawytscha. The sequence continues at coordinate 5,316,624 of NC_056434.1, forward strand.
GTACTCCAGATATAACAAACTGACCCCAGCCCCCGACACATAAACTACTGCAGCATAAATACTGGAGGCTGAGACAGGAGGGGTTGAACTTGAAACTTTCCAGTTACTAGTCCAACACTCTAACCACTAGGCTACCCTGCCACCCCATGTATCAATCATATCAAACTCATCCTCCTTTCTCCCTTCCTTTTATTTTGGGCGCAGCGGTCTAAGGCAGTGCATCTCAGTGCTATAGAGGCATCACTACAGACCCTGGTTCAATTCCAGGCTGCATAGCAACCGGCTGTGATTGAGAGTCCCGTCGGGCGGCGCACAATCGGCCCATTGACATCCACGTTAGGGTTTGGCCGGTGTAGGCCAACATCGTAAATAAGAATTTGTTCTTAATTGACTTGCCTAGTTAAATAAATGTTAAATAAAGGTTAAATAAATGTTTTTAAAAAAGTTAAATGTAAAAATAAAAAATAAAACAATTGTCAGATTGTCTACAACAGGGTTTATTTTTTAAATAGTGTCTGTCCCTTTTCTCTCCCATCTCTTTGTTAATTCTGTCCCTTTTCTCTCCCATCTCTTTGTTAATTCTGTCCCTTTTCTCTCATGTCTCTTTGTTAATTCTGTCCCTTTTCTCTCCCATCTCTTTGTTAATTCTGTCCCTTTTCTCTCCCATCTCTTTGTTAATTCTGTCCCTTTTCTCTCCCATCTCTTTGTTAATTCTGTCCCTTTTCTCTCCTGTCTCTTTGTTAATTCTGTCCCTTTTCTCCCATCTCTTTGTTAATTCTGTACCTTTTCTCTCATGTCTCTTTGTTAATTCTGTCCCTTTTCTCTCATGTCTCTTTGTTAATTCTGTCCCTTTTCTCTCCCATCTCTTTGTTAATTCTGTCCCTTTTCTCTCCCATCTCTTTGTTAATTCTGTACCTTTTCTCTCATGTCCCTTTGTTAATTCTGTCCCTTTTCTCTCCCATCTCTTTGTTAATTCTGTCCCTTTTCTTCCCATCTCTTTGTTAATTCTGTACCTTTTCTCTCATGTCTCTTTGTTAATTCTGTCCCTTTTCTCTCATGTCTCTTTGTTAATTCTGTCCCTTTTCTCTCCCATCTCTTTGTTAATTCTGTCCCTTTTCTCTCCCATCTCTTTGTTAATTCTGTCCCTTTTCTCTCCCATCTCTTTGTTAATTCTGTCCCTTTTCTCTCCCATCTCTTTGTTAATTCTGTCCCTTTTCTCTCCTGTCTCTTAATGAATTCTGTCCCTTTTCTCTCCTGTCTCTTTGTTAATTCTGTCCCTTTTCTCTCCCATCTCTTTGTTAATTCTGTCCCTTTTCTCTCCCATCTCTTTGTTAATTCTGTCCCTTTTCTCTCCCATCTCTTTGTTAATTCTGTCCCTTTTCTCTCCCATCTCTTTGTTAATTCTGTCCCTTTTCTCTCATGTCTCTTTGTTAATTCTGTACCTTTTCTCTCATGTCTCTTTGTTAATTCTGTCCCTTTTCTCTCATGTCTCTTTGTTAATTCTGTCCCTTTTCTCTCCCATCTCTTTGTTAATTCTGTCCCTTTTCTCTCCCATCTCTTTGTTAATTCTGTCCCTTTTCTCTCCCATCTCTTTGTTAATTCTGTCCCTTTTCTCTCCCATCTCTTTGTTAATTCTGTCCCTTTTCTCTCCTGTCTCTTTGTTAATTCTGTCCCTTTTCTCTCATGTCTCTTTGTTAATTCTGTCCCTTTTCTCTCCCATCTCTTTGTTAATTCTGTCCCTTTTCTCTCCCATCTCTTTGTTAATTCTGTCCCTTTTCTCTCCCATCTCTTTGTTAATTCTGTCCCTTTTCTCTCCTGTCTCTTAATGAATTCTGTCCCTTTTCTCTCCCATCTATCCACACACGCAACCTATCTGTCTGTCTTCCTCTCTTAACCTACAGTACCAGTCAAAAGTTTGGACACACCTATTCATTAAATTGTGTTTCATTTTTTTCTATTTACATTTTTTTCTATTTTTTTTATATATTTTTTTTTACAATTTTCTACATTGTAGAATAATAGTGAAGACATCAAAACTACTAAATAATACACATGGAATCATGTAGTAACCCCCAAAAAAGTGTTAAACATGCCAAGATTGTGTAAAGCTGTCATCAAGGCAAAAGGGTGGCTACTTTGAAGAATCTCAAAACGAAAATATATTTTGATTTATTTTATTTAGATTTTGTTTTGGTTACTAAATTATTTAGTTATTTAGTTATTACTTAGTTATTTATTGGTTTTGATTCCCTCACAATGTAGAATACAGTAACAGAATGTATAATAATCCTGGAGTGAGTTGGTGTGTCCACACTTTTGACTGGTACTGTTATCTTATGCACTGTGTATGTGTGCAAACCTGGTCCAGAACTTCAGGAAACATGATCTCTGTAATGCAAACCAAGGATTCTGTACCAAATATTAAGTTCTGCTTTTCTGATGTATCAAATACTTATATCATGCAATAAAAATGCTAATTAATTACTTAAAAATTCATACAATGTGATTTTCTGGATTTTTGTTTTAGATTCCGTCTCTCACAGTTGAAGTGTGCCTATGATAAAAATGACAGACCTCTACATGCTTTTTAAGTAGGTAAACCTGCAAAATCGGCAGTGTATCAAATACTTGTTCTCCCCCCTGTATGTGTATATACTATGTTGCTTTTTAATGTGTATTGCTAGGTATCACTGCACTGTTGGAGCTAGAAACACAAGCATTTCACTGCACCTGCGATAACATCTGCAAATGTTGTGCACGCGACTAATACATTTTGATTAGATTTTTATAGCGTTCTATACAATCAATGCTAATGCCATTATAAAACGTATCTCATTCCAGACTGCCCTCAAGCTTGTACTGATTATATCATTTCATGGAGGTTGATGCTTGTAAGTCACCTCTAATAAAAGTTGTGTTTCGAATATATAAAAACAATAACCAAATTGGCTTGCACTCCTTCCATTCCCTAAGGAGCTGGGAACTGTATGGTCTAACATGTGGGGGCCACTCTGAGATTTGTTTTTTTTCTCAGCCATTGTTTACTGAAGGATTTACCAGAGAGAAAGGGATGGAGGGGGTTCTCCGGATCATTTGCAGGCAGTGGCCTCTGTGGCGTGTACGTACGCCTCTACTACTCTACTCTTCGGCCTCTTCTCAACCGTCACACGAATCAAAATGTGACTGGGATACCTTTAGCACATCCCCAAGCCACAGTGAAACAACACCCCTCCCCTTCCATCCTCCACCCTGCACCCTCCACTCTGCTGAGGGCAGTGGCCAAGCGATTATATCCACTTTGTTGTGGTCATCGTTGACAAATCAAAGTTCTCCCACTAAGCTCCCAGTTCGTAGGGCAAGAGTTTTAATGAGAGTTTTTTCTTATTGGATTAAATGAACAGGAAGTTTCTGTTTTAGACGGGGGCTTTATAAAATCATCCATTCCCTTCTCATCTCGTGAACACAGAGGGGTTGAGGTACGCCAACAAATCTCTGGTCGGTGAAATCACTTTGATCTCTGATCCCCTGTGCAAACGTTCGTTTCCCCAGATGAAAGTGTATATGGATTTGGACACGGAGGAGTGACCTTCCATTGTTTTGGGAAAACCTGCCCCTTCGGGGGAAAGCAGGGGTAAAATTATTTCAAGCACCAATATATCATTGAGCAGGTTGGTTGCCTGTTTCTTTACTTTACAGTCTGTGAAGTCAGGAGATCAAAACAGCAGTAACTGATGATCTTTCTACTGTTCACTATAGACCAGTGGAGAGTTAAGAATTCAGTGTCAGCTGAGTTCCCTGGTACATCATCATCGACTGACATACTCATATTTCACCAACGACACTTAAAAGTTATGATCAGGTGATGTCAGAACTGAGACAGACTCAGTTTCCAGAGGTCATTGACAAGGTCCAGACACAGAGATGGATTGATTAAAACAGGTTTTTGAGTGTCCCTCGCTTGTACGTGTGTGTGTGTATGTGGTAACTTGATTGAGTGTCCTGCCAGTTGCTGTCTGTTTTTACAGTCTGTGTTTGTTATGCTGTCTCTGTGTGAACGCTCATCTGTGTGTGTTCTAAGTGACTGTTCCATGTCTGTGTGTGTTCTAAGTGACTGTTCCATGTCTGTGTGTGTTCTAAGTGACTGTTACATGTCTGTGTGTGTTCTAAGTGACTGTTCCATGTCTGTGTGTGTTCTAAGTGACTGTTCCATGTCTGTGTGTGTTCTAAGTGACTGTTCCATGTCTGTGTGTGTTCTAAGTGACTGTTTCATGTCTGTGTGTGTTCTAAGTGACTGTTACATGTCTGTGTGTGTTCTACTGTGACTGTTTTCCATGTCTGTGTGTGTTCTAAGTGACTGTTCCATGTCTGTGTGTGTTCTATGTGACTGTTTCATGTCTGTGTGTGTTCTAAGTGACTGTTTCATGGATGTGTGTGTTCTAAGTGACTGTTACATGTCTGTGTGTGTTCTAAGTGACTGTTTCATGTCTGTGTGTGTTCTAAGTGACTGTTCCATGTCTGTGTGTGTTCTAAGTGACTGTTAAATGTACAGTGCATTTGGGAAGTATTCAGAAACCTTCCCTTTTTCCACATTTTGTGACGTTACAGCTTTCTTCATCAATCTACACACAAAAACATAATGACAAAACAAAAACAGGTTTGTAGAAATGTTCACATATTTATTAAAATAAAATACAGACCGGCTTGATTCGGTCTTATGTAGCAACGTTTGAAATGGTGTTTTTTACATTTGATAAACGTTGAGACTCAGAGCTACAAAATGGTATATCATACAATGCAATATTTTTTATATTTTTTTTTTATATCACCTTTATTTAATTAACCTGGTAGGCTAGTTGAGACCAACTTCTCATTTACAACTGCGACCTGGCCAAGATAAAGCAAAGCAGTGTGTAATTGGTCTGGGTGTATCTGGTGCAGAGGAGTCAGGCGCAGGACAACAGAGATGAGTAATACACGGAAATTTACTCAAGACTTTCAAATAAGTCGATAATACCGAGCCCACAAATACGGAACGTAAATATAACAAACAAACACGCACAAAAACCATTTGCAAATTAATTACTTAAAAATCATACGATCTGATTTTCTGGAATTTTGTGTTAGATTCCGTCTCACACAGTTGAAGTGTACCTATGATAAAAATTACAGACCTCTACATGCTTTGTAAATAGGAAAACCTGCAAAATCGGCAGTGTATCAAATACTTGTTCTCCCCACTGTATATATATATTTTTAAACCATGTTAGACAGGATTGCATACACATACTGACCACCTCAAATAGACAGAAGCATGCTATATGGCCAAACCAATCCAAACTCATCTCTCGGCATGTCCAGCCCACTCATTATCTCAGCCAATCATGGCTAACGGGAAGGTTGCTTACTTTTTCTGTGGCGAAACCAACTAGACTCGTAAATTAACAAGTGTATTTACAGATGGCATTCAATATTTTTATTAAGACACATGTTCACATGTTCCAGAAAGCATTTCTGCCAAAAAAACACACTTTGATAAAGAAAGTTTACGTTCAAATGGCTCTCATGTGAAGCAGTGATCCGCGACATACGCCTAGTTTTCTGAAAAGAGTATTCAGATCCTTTGCTATAAGACTTGAAATTGAGCTCAAGTGCATCCTGTTTCCATTGACCATCCTTGAGATGTTTCTGCAATGTGATTGGAGTTCAACTGTGGTAAATGTAATTAATTGGATATGATATTGGAAAGGCACACACCTGTCTACATAAGGTCCCACAGTTGACCGTGCATGTCAGAGCAAAAACAATGCCATGAGATTGAAGGAATTGTCCGTAGAGCTCCGAGACAGGATTGTGTCGAGGCACAGATCTGGGGAAGTTTGGTCACCCGGCCAAACTGAGCAATCAGGTGAGAAGGACCATGGTCAGGGAGGTGACCAAGAATTCCATGTACACTTTGACAGAGCTCCAGAGTTGCTCTGTGGAGATGGGAGAACCTTCCAGAAGGACAACCCTCTCTGCAGCACTCCACAAATCAGGCCTTTATGGTAGAGAAGCCAGACGGAAGCCATTCCTCAGTAAAAGGCACATTACAGCCCGCTTGTAGTTTGTCAAAAGGCCCCTAAAGGACTCTCAGACCGTGAGAAACCATATTCTCTGGTCTGATGAAACCAAGATTGAACTCTTTGGCCTTTTCAGCGGCAGGGACTGGGAGACTAGTCAGGATCGAGGGAAAGATGAACGGAGCAGTACAGAGAGATCGCTGATGAAAACCTGCTCCAGTGAGCTCAGGACCTCAGACTGGGGTGAAGGTTAACCTTCCAACAGGACAATGACCCTAAGCACACAGCCAAGACAATGCAGGAGTGGCTTTGGGACAAGTCTCTGAATGTCCTTGAGTGGCCCAGCCAGAGCCCTGACTTGAACCCGATCGAACATCTCTGGAGAGACCTGAAAACAACTGTGCAGAAACGCTCTCCACCTAACCTGACAGAGTTGACAGGATCGGCAGAGAAGAATGGGAGAAACTACCCAAATACAGGTGTGCAAGTTACAAGTTTGTTGCGTCACACCCAAGAAGACTCAAGGCTGTAATCGCTGCCTAAGATGTCTCAAAGTTAATATTTTTTATTTCACCTTTATTTAACCAGGTATTTATATATATAACCCTTTATTTAACCAGGTATTTATATATATAACCCTTTATTTAACCAGGTATTTATATATATAACCCTTTATATAACCCTTTATGTAACCAGGTAGGCTAGTTGACTGCGACCTGGCCAAGATAAAGCAAAGCAGTTCGAGACATGCAACAGCACAGAGTTACACATGGAATAAACAAACATACAATCAAAAATACAGTAGAAAAATCTATATACAGCGTGTGCAAATGAGGTGAGATAAGGGAGGTGAGACTGAGTACTGAGTAAAGGGTCTCAATACTTATGCAACTGTCATATTTAACTATTTGCGAAAAAATCGAAGAACCTTTGTCGTTATGGAGTATTGTGTGTATAATGTGTGTGTATAATGATGACGTGGGGAGAGAAATGGAAGACACGATAGAATCAGGCTGTAACAAAATGTGGAAAAAGTCAAGGGGTCTGAATGCTTTCTGAATGCACTGTATGTGTTCGCATTAGATTGTACAGTGCATAATGTGTGTGTTTTTTCCACGTATGTGCGTGGAAGAAGAGGACAAGAGGAAGTGTGTGTGTGTGTGTGTGTGGGGGGGGGTGGCTGGAGGAGGTTAGGCTAATTCCCTCGCCCTCCTGGCCTTGATTTGTTCCCTGCAAGTTTGACTGCAATTTGCTCTCTGTCTTCAGGTTCAAATTTACGACCTCACGGTCTGTCTGAGAAAGTCTGTGTTGCCCAGCAACAGCCCCAAAACATCACTGCTCTAGAGGAGATCTGCATGAAGGAATGGGCCGAAATACCAGCAACAGTATGTGAAAACCTTGTGAAGACTTACAGAAAACGTTTGACCTCTGTCATTGCCAACAAAGGGTATATGACAAAGTATTGAGATAAACTTTTGTTATTGACCAAATACTTATTTTCCACCATAATTTGCAAATAAAGTCATTAAAAATCCTACAATGTGAATTTCTGGATTTTTTTCTCTCATTTTGTCTGTCATAGTTGAAGTGTACCTATGATGAAAATTACAGGCCTCTCTCATCTTTTTAAGTGGGAGAACTTTGGCCCACAATTGGTGGCCGACTAAATACTTTTTTGCCCACTGTATTTAAATATATATAGGTAGGGGTAAAGTAACTAGGCAACAGGATAGATAATAGACAGTATCATCAGTATGTGGTGAGTATGGGAGTGTATTAGTGTGTGTATGTGTGGGTGTGTATGTGTGGATGTTAGTGTAAGTTCGTGTTTGGGGTAGAGTCCAGTGTGTGGGTTAGAGTCCAGTGTGTTGGGTAGAGTATAGTGTGTGCATAGAGTCCAGTGTGTTGGGTCGAGGCCAGTGTGTGTGCGTAGAGTCCAGTGTGTTGGGTAGAGTCCAGTGTGTTGGGTAGAGTCCAGTGTGTGAGTAGAGTCCAGTGTGTTGGGTAGAGTCCAGTGTGTTGGGTAGAGTCCAGTGTGTGAGTAGAGTCCAGTGTGATGGGTGTAGAGTCCAGTGTGTTGGGTAGAGTCCAGTGTGTGAGTAGAGTCCAGTGTGTGGGGTAGAGTCCAGTGTGTGGGGTAGAGTCCAGTGTGTGGGTAGAGTCCAGTGTGTAGGTAGAGTCCAGTGTGTGGGTAGAGTCCAGTGTGTTGGGTAGAGTCCAATGTGTTGGGTAGAGCCCAGGGTGTTGGGTAGAGTCCAGTGTGTTGGATAGAGTCTAGTGTGTTGGGTAGAGTCCAGTGTGTTGGGTAGAGTCCAGTGTGTTGGATAGAGTCCAGTGTGTTGGGTAGAGTCCAGTGTGTTAAGTAGAGTCCAGTGTGTTAAGTAGAGTCCAGTGTGTTAAGTAGAGTCCAGTGTGTGGGGTAGATTCAAAAATAGTAAGTGCAAAAATGGTCAATACAGATAGTCCGGGTAGCTATTTGGTTAACTATTTTACAGTCTTGTGGCTAGAAGGTGTTCAGGAGCATTTTGGTTCAAACATAGTGTTCCCAGTGTCGTTTGCCGTACGGTAGCAGAGAGAACAGTCAATGACTTGGGTAACTGGAGTTTTGACAACGTTTAGGGCCTTACACCGCCTGGTATAGAGGTCCTGTATGGCAGGTGGTTTGATCCCAGTGATGTACTGGGCCATACTCTATACCCTCTGTAGCGCCTTGCGGTCGAATGCCCAGCAGTTGCTGTACCAAGTGTATGTGTGCAACTGTGTGGTGTTAAATCGTTCTCACCAGTGTCAGTACTTCAGTGTGGAGCGAGTAAGTAGGGTGTTGACCCCTAGTATCCAGTAAGAGCATATGGATTCAATCAGAGCAGAAATCAAATCAAATCAAATGTATTTATAAAGCCCTTCGTACATCAGCTGATATCTCAAAGTGCTGTACAGAAACCCAGCCTAAAACCCCAAACAGCAAGCAATGCAGGTGTAGAAGCACAGTGGCTAGGAAAAACTCCCTATAAAGGCCAAAACCTAGGAAGAAACCTAGAGAGGAACCAGGCTATGTGGGGTGGCCAGTCCTCTTCTGGCTGTGCCAGGTGGAGATTATAACAGAACATGGCCAAGATGTTCAAATGTTCATAAAAGACCAGCATGGTCGAATAATAATAAGGCAGAACAGTTGAAACTGGAGCAGCAGCACGGTCAGGTAGACTGGGGACAGCAAGGATAGAAAGAGAGGGACCAGAGGCCTGGTTCTTTTGGAAGAAGGAAATAAGACTCTGGACACTCTTCTATATTCTTCTTCATCCCACTTTTTCCCTTTATTGACTTATGGACTGTGGTATTTTGGATGCAGTATTTGCCTCAATTACTGTATTACTCTGAATACAATATTTTTTCTTAAGGGACAAAACTGAGGAGGTTACAGTATACTGTACTGGATGTTTTAGATGAGATTTTTTTAAAGTGAAAACTAGCTGTTTGGAACATACTTTCTTATTTGTCTATTAACTAATTTACTGCCTTGCAGCAGAACATTCCATCCCACTTAAACAGGCTCAAATGTCTTACATGGAATTATCATCATTTTCACAATTTCACAGTATTATTCCAACCTCATAGTGTGAAAATATAAATAAAACACAGAAAAATTACATTTTTAACTGCACTGGGCTTTAAAAATATATAATATGTCATGATCCAAAAGAAAAGGAGTCATTACCAAAAACAAATGATGATTAAAAAATAAATGCAAGACACGTTTTTTCTGGTTAACAGAATATCTTACATACATATTTCTTACTTTGCAAATACAACAGTAACCAAATATTTTTTTTTGTGAATGTGACAACATTTGTTGTAACTCCACATATTACTTTGTGACTACCAGAAAAAAACGTGTCTTGCATTTATTTGTTAATCATCATTTGTTTTTGGATCATGTAATGATGATAATTCCATGTAAAATGATGACAAATCCATGTAAAATGATGATAATTCCATGTAAAATGATGACAAATCCATGTAAAATGATGACAAATCCATGTAAAATGATGATAATTCCATGTAAAATGATGATAATTCCATGTAAAACATTTGAGTCTGTTTAGGTGGGATGTAGTTTTGGCCTGCCTGGTGATATCACCTTGCAGTAAATTAGTTAATAGACCAATAAGAAAGAAAGTTCCAAACTTCTCTACCAATAACAGCTAGTTTTCACTTTTTAGAAATCTATCACCATAATTACAATGCGAATAGAGACAGAACATTTTTGTTCAAACAAAAAAATCCACCCAAACTATTTTGTAGTTTTAGGTTGTAAATGACTTCATTCAGCTAATATCGAACACCCAGAACTGAATAGCGGACTTCATAGAAGTAAGGGGAAACTACTGTTGTTTTTGTTTTAGAGCAGAGGAGTGTTGAGCATGTGTTCTTCGATTGTATTTCCTATCTATCCAGTGATAGGAAAAAAACAGTGTTGGTTGTTTGCAGTAACTTCTTTGTTCTTGTAATATCGCAAATGGACGTGGCATTAAGGATTCTGACTTTAAAGATACGGATCACATTCTATTCCATCAGCATTAAATTAGAGGGTATTCTCAATGACAAAGATGAGCACGATGAGATATCAATTTACATCAACATGTACTTTACATACTGTTACATTTGAATTACATTCTTGCCTTCGTTGTGGCTGTCAAAGTGACGTTCTTGCTCTGCAGCTCCAAATCTACTGTAAATATCATTATCACGGTAGCCAGTTAGCCAGTTAGCGCGCAAACTTAACTGTTCAACATTGCAAGCAACTTTTCCTCTAAACATATTAGCTAGCTACACTCTTGACAAAACCATATTACACTCTTGACTAATGTAACAATTCACAAGCGTGTGCAGACAATTAAAGAGTTTATTTTCTCGTTCGTACACGCATTAGATAAATGTAGCTTGCATTAGCTAAATGTAGCTTGCGTTTGCTAAATGTAGCTTGCATTAGCTAAATGTAGCTTGCGTTAGCTAAATGTAGCTTGCGTTAGCTAAATGTAGCTTGCGTTAGCTAAATGTAGCTTGCGTTAGCTAAATGTAGCTTGCAAGACAATAAAATAGTCCTTCTTGAAGGGGCGGAACTGTCGGGTGAGTGTCGTGCACACAATATGCAACTTCACAGTAATGTCTCTCTAGAATCGACACATCTCGATACCTTCATTCTCATCAAAGTGAATGGACCCTTTAATTCTAAAGAAATAGTTTATTAAAGCTGTTCGAAAGGAAGTTTAATTCACAGTCACCTGGAAGACAAAGGGGATCAATTTGAAGCATTTTTAAAAGTGTTACCAATCAGGAGGAGCGTGTTTACACATGTGATTATCACTGTGACCTCTGCACCTCCCAGGGCTCTTTGTAACACAAACAAAAGAGGCTCCCTGCCGTTTTGGTGGTACTCTTTTTGACGCCCCTCTCAAGAGAAAGTGGCCACTCACTGTTCCCTTTTGGAGTGCCTGAGGTCACATGTTTCCCATTGAGAACAGTTAACTACCATCAAAACATATTTCCGTAAGCCTTTGATTCAAACCAGAAACAAAGGAGGGGGCTTCTTTTTCGAACGCTTCAGACGACGGTCCAATCCAAAAATGATCTGAGCTGAGAGGAATTTTGCTGCGCTTTTCAGCCCTGCCATATCCGTGCCTTCCAGAAGGTTTATTAAAGACTATTTTACACTTCATTATTGCTAATGGAGCTCAAAAGCATGAAATTCGGGACCAAGCGTGATGGGAAACGAGAGGAGACATGTTCCCTTTGCGGCCCAGGTCAGGTTTACATATTTATTCCATATGCTCCAATCCACCGACAGGGTAAATAAGGCTTTGATTTTTATAGGCCGCTTCAGTGAACCGTCTGTCTGCCCATTTGAATTAGAGGAGCTTTAATCAACCAAATGTTTGACAAATTTGATAATGTCTCCACGGTCTGATGCATTGTCACAGGCCTGCACTTCAAAGGTATCACTTTCATCCTCACAGTCAAAATTATTCCTCTTTCTGTCTGCTTTAATTGTCGCCGTACTGTACACAATAGACTAGGCCTGTCAAGGTGCTGCGTCAAATTATGAGCAGAACTGGATTCAAATAGTATTCATTTTCTTTTAAGTACTTCAGCTGCACTTGGTTGAACAGGCTTGGCACAATGGAGCCAATGGAACAGTCCCAAAAAGTGCAAAGCCCGCCCATATGACACTGCCACGCAGGCGCATTCAAAAGTTACATGTATTTAAACAGTAAAGAAAATACTGTTTGAAACGAGGTCTGGTTATGTGAATGCATTTATTCAGCCTTTACTCCTAACCTTGACGTTATCGTTCAACTGTTTGGCTGACATAGAGAAATCAGAAATGCATATGGTTTTATAATTAGCCTGTATTAAGGTTATAGCAAATTCATGATATGCAATTACTGTGGATAAATATACTGTAATTACCAAAAATTGGCATTTAACTAGCTTTTATCTAAAGACCTCATGAGGTGGATGGGACAAACTTTTATTTCCTTTAAGTGATTTAATATTTACCTTATATTAGTTTAACTTGTTTGAAACCCATGTACATGTACATTAATCTTTTCTCCTAGCGTTCCAACTTACTCTCCATTTAAATGTCCACATTTGGATTCAATGAGCAGTATTCTGCTTGGTATTCTTACTGCATCAAAGGTTATGTAAAAAAAAAAAAAAGACAAGGGCTTGGCAAAGCATTCCGAGTATGAAGAGATGGAATTAAATGTGTGAAAAGTATGAGCTTTCCAAATGCAAATCACAAATCTATTGAGAGCAAACCTTTTGACTGATCCAAAATTAATTTGATTTGCATCTCAATTTTGACAGATTGTGGATCAAATTGGTTTGAGATATTGAGACTGCCTGTGCACCTGCACGCCTGTGATTTGAAGTAAAGAGCCCACCTGCTCCTGTTTTTTTCAAGACAAACAGAACATGCAGGTATTACACTGAACAAAGTACATTTTTACTAATAGTACACGCATATATTACAATGCACAAAGTCAACAATATACTGTAGGACAACAGTTTATCTGCTAGCACCCAAGCTAACTGGCTAACGTTCTCAAGCTGGCTAACTACTTCCTGATACAAATTAGAGAAAAATCTCACTCTGGTTATTTTTGGCCTAGCAGAGCTGGTTAGGGTGTTTTCGTGTTATCCAGAGTGTTGGTGACTATAACCGTGCTGCTGGCAACAATTTAATGACACGTTTACTGTAATTTACTGACACCAGCCATATTCAAGGGGTGTTGAGAGTTCGTCAGTTATTCATCAGTTATTCTGCGCTCTGGCACACTCAAATGAGAATTGTCACATCTGCTCCTGCCACACCACCTAGTGGTCATCCGGTGTCTGCTTGACCTGCAGTCATTCCCCCTGTACACTCTCTCTCTCTCCCTCTCCCTCTCTCTCTGATTGTGTGGTTGGAGACAGGTGTGCTGGAGTCAGAGCAGATCCCTACCAGCTGCAACTCGTTCCATAATCAAGACCTCTACAAATACTCAGTTTTGCCACTTCCACTCTGCCAGTTCGTAATCTCTGCTCAGTCAGTTTATGCTTCTTGCCAATATTATTATTATTCTTATTCAAGATCCTGTTTCCCTGCGTGACGCTGTTTATCCTCTCACTGCAGTTTTGCCGCCCTGACTTTGTCTCTTGTTCCACATCTCACCACCCTGCTACTCTGTTCTGGACTCACCACTCCCTTGGATTCCCCTCTGGACCCGTTTACCCTGTCCCAACCCAGCACACACCAACCTCAGCCTCCATATCTGGTTTCCTACAACTCATCCAAGCTTCCCTGGATCTGCACTCCATATCTCCCTGTGTTACAATAAATACCTTGGTTTATTCGTCTGTTTCTTCGTCTAAGTCCGGTCTTGGGTTTCCCCTGTGCTGCTCCACGTAACGAGTGATCTAAAATCGGAGTAGACAGTCAGAGTGAATTTATAATTATTATTGGCACTGTCCAGTCTAAAAACATGGTCCAGCAAGTGAGAATTTTCGTTGCTGAATGAATCGCCCACAATTCATGTTGTATTCAAAAACACAAGCTAGCAACGTCAAAGCAAACAGACCCACCTGTGTTTTCAAATATGCACTAGTGCGCATCATCAGCTGTTGCATGGACAGACGGACAGCCAGGAGTCAATACATGGACCGTTACAAGGCACATGTCAGCTCAATTAGGCTACACTTTCATGAGTCTTTACTTTTTTATATATTGAGAAGGATATAGAGTCAATATTTTTTTGTGTAGGCGTGGATGGAACAGATATGTGCATCAGAGTAATTATCCATACGCGTCATAATTACCTGGAGAAATCTGACCAGCAATTGGTAAATGCTGCTGTATTTTTTATTCGTAAAAAAAATCATTTTGAAAATTCACATAAAATGTAGTTTTTCATTCACTCTCCATTATTACCTTACCGCAAATGCCAGCCAGCAACTTTTCTAGCTTGCTAGCTAGCTAAACACTTGGTCACAGACAAAAGGGTATCTTTGACTCGGTCAAAGATGACAATAACCGCTCATCTGTGACTTTAGAATAGAACAGCTCCCTGTACAGTGGGGAGAACAAGTATTTGATACACTGACGATTTTACAGGTTTTCCTACTTACAAAGCATGTAGAGGTCTGTCATTTTTATCATAGGTACACTTCAACTGCGAGAGACGGAATCTAAAACAAAAATCCAGAAAATCACATTTTATGATTTTTAAGTAATTAATTTACATTTAATTTTATTTATATACGGCCTAGGAACTTGCAACCTTTCGGTTACTAGTCCAACACTCTAACCACTAGGCTACCCTGCCGCCCCACCTTGGACCTCCCCTTAAGATACAAACTGTATAAATCAACACAAAACAGCATGCTGTCAAATCAGAGGCACACCTTCGATATGAAGTGTTTATTTTTACAAAAATGAAAATGTGTCAGTTTGTCACGAAGTTTGAGTAATAACATGTTTAGCTACTTAAAAGATATTGGCTTGAATGTAGGTTTTTCCTTTACAAATTGAGAAAATGTACAACTACTGACGTTTAAATGCTTAACGTGAACTGACGTTTAAACGCTTAACGTGAACTGACGTTTAAACGCTTAACGTGAACTGACGTTTAAACGCTTAACGTGAACTGACGATTAAACGCTTAACGCGTGTTTGTTTATGTACGTTTTTATTCTTTTAAGGTAAGCCAGAGCTCCAAAGACAATTTTCCACCTTGTATAAACTAAATGGACAACACAGTTTTCCACTCTGTATAAACTAAATGGACAACACAGTTTTCCACTCTGTATAAACTAAATGGACAACACAGTTTTCCACTCTGTATAAACTAAATGGACAACACAGTTTTCCACTCAGTATAAACTAAATGGACAACACAGTTTTCCACTCTGTATAAACTAAATGGACAACACAGTTTTCCACTCTGTATAAACTAAATGGACAACACAGTTTTCCACTCTGTATAAACTAAATGGACAACACAGTTTCCACTCTGTATAAACTAAATGGACAACACAGTTTTCCACTCTGTATAAACTAAATGGACAACACAGTTTTCCACTCTGTATAAACTAAATGGACAACACAGTTTTCCACTCTGTATAAACTAAATGGACAACACAGTTTTCCACTCAGTATAAACTAAATGGACAACACAGTTTTCTTGCCCATTTGTTGTGTTTAAGTAAGGCATCTGTGTGCAAACATCATTCATGAGTTGACCTCTGGCTTGCGGTCCATTTTGCGATATTACGTCTCCATCGACTGACTGCGGGAAGTCACCCATGGCCCCGAGGAGAGATCAGAGTTACCTCACTGGAGCAATAGATGGGTGCCACATCCCCATCACCGCCTCCTAGCACAACCCAGCAGGTTTTTTCAACGAGAAGGGCTCTGTGGTGCTCCACACGGACAGTTGACCACTTTGGTCGGTAAGAGAAAGTTACAATGTAAAAAATTACAGCATTCAAATTTCCCTCACAATTAAAAATAGATTAAGTTTTGCCAGCATATTTTCTTACACTATACCTAGCTTTTCATATAGGCTACATTTCAGCTGAATTAACATTGTTGTTAATTTCCTCAAATTAGTCAAATAAATGTAGCCTGTAGAGGGGAGACGCTGGGCTAGCGTAGCGTAGCATAGCAGGGCCTGGTTACTGTTGTAATAATGCAGATGTCGGGGACTGAATGCACCGATTCTGCATGTTTTTCTGCTGCTTATTAAGAAAAAACTAGATTTGCGGGTGTGGTTCGATGTGGGTGTGTTATGTTTGCATATCGTACAAGGCAGTTACTGTTGTTTGTATCTCGAGTCACCGTAGCAACAACATAGCCACTACCACTCCCTCAAAATAGTCGGAACTAATCTAAGATCAATCAAGAAATCTGTAATTTTGAGGTCTTGGTTTGCAATTTTACATCTAGTTAAGGTGTTTGGTGCAGTATTTCTCCCGTAAAAAAATGTGCATGAAAACTATATTCAGTGCACTGCAGACAGTATCTAGTCAGCTGCTGCTGCTGGCTGTGCTCAGGACTGGTTTCTGAGAACATGTCTTCACAACGTCATCAGTAAGCTGTCCAACTATTGTAAATAAAGCACAAGCTACACACTGTTTATCATCAGTGACCAAAACCACAAGCTAGCAAGCTATTTGTCATCTCTGTGTTTGCCAATGAAGCTAGCTAATAGTAGCTACTAGGCACATTGAGCAGCTAGACCACAATCAGTTTATCAAGTCACTGGCGAATGGCGATGCATGTGCTTCACTGCTGTTTGATTGTTCACAACTTTTTCATTATCTATTACCAGACTTTGTCTCTCAGTGTTTCATAATGAATTTATCTATTACCAGACTGTGTCTCAGTGTTTCATAATGAATTATGTTACTAAGCAAGTCACGTGGGACACGAGATGCTCGCAAATGAGTTTTGAATTTTGGAATATTGATAAGTGTCATTTGGGATGCAAGTGCACTGTCATCTCAATTCTAATTTTGCCCAAAAACCGTGGCAGACGAGAGGGATCCCTACCAAACACAGCAGCAAGTGGCCACTCCCATAAAGAACTTTCAACATAATGTTTGTCTACGTGTTGTCTTATGTAAACAAGTCTGAGTCGCTGTGTAATAGGTAGTTCCATCTCAGGTTCTGCGATTGGACAGAGCACAAATCAGTGCAGCTGACATCTCAGTGCATGACAATTCTCCCTAGGCTTTACCATGTCATTTTAGTGGGCATGGTTGTAACCCAACCATCATGACCTGTAGGTCGTCGTGCCGACCTCAGTTACACAAATCTCACAAAACTCTGGTTTGGAATATACTGACTTTAGTTATCCTACATACACGTTTTAGTAAATTTTGGCACTGGAATAAATGTTTGACTCATATTGATGCCACATAGGTCGTTTACAACCAGATAAGTAGGTTTTTTTTGCGTTCAGTTGCTCTTTAATGGTGTTCGTCTTGGTAATTTAAGTGTGTTCAGGTAGTTGGACACGCCTTTTATTTGGCACACCTGATCTTAATGAGTCTCCTTGAAATGTGTGTCTATTCAAACAGTTTGGGGGAAATGTTTGTGGAAAGAGTTAGATGTGTTTTTAAGCAGGAAGATTCTAGATTCCTTCAAGATTTTAGAACCTTTAGAACCTTTAGAATTTGTTTTATAATTTAAAAAAAAATATATTTTGACAATGTTAGTCAGCTACCATTTTAATTGCATGCAGGGGGTACAGCCAGTATTGTCACACAGGGGAGTACTGGAATTGAGGGTGGCTGGCGAGTGATGGACATTGCCCCACCAGGGTTTGAGTTTAGCATTGTGAACACAACAAACACAAACTTTTTTGTTTCCTTACTTAAGGTTTACACTTTTTTTTTCAAATGCTATTTGTCAGCTTTTTCCCATGAGAGTGTCACACAACACATAGTCATTATGCTAACACAAACAGTTGACCAGCATGATTATTTCCTGTAACAAATTCAAAATCAGCCAATCAAAGATCTTAGACAGTATAGCCACCAACCAATGGCATTTATTTTTTAAATAGGTCAACTTGGCCACCAGAGGGATAATGCAAACCTCCAAATTCAAGGTGTAGGTTGTTCTGTAACAAGTCAAATGTGCCAATATACAGCACCACACTTAACCAGCATGGCTACAACAGCATTCTGCAGCGATATGCCATCCCATCTGGTTGTGCTTAGTGGGACTATCATTTGTTTTTCAACAGGACAATGACCCAACACACCTCCAGGCTGTGTAAGGGCTATTTGACCAAGAAGGAGAGTGATGCCGCACTGCATCAGATGACCTGGCCTCCACAATCACACGACCTCAACCCAATTGAGATGGTTTGGGATGAGTTGGACCGCAGAGGGAAGGAAAAGCAGCCAACAACTGCTCAGCATATGTGGAAACTCCTGCAAGACTGTTGGAAAAGCATTTAAAGTGAAAACTGGTTGAGAGAATGCCAAGGCAATGTGTGGCTACTTTGAAGAATCTAAAATATAACATATATTTTGATTTGTTTAACCCTTCTTTAGTAACAACATGATTCCATATGTGTTATTTCATAGTTTTGATGTCTTCACTATAATTCTACTATGTAGAAAATAGTAAAAATAAAGAAAAACCCTTGAATGAGTCGGTGTAGCCACACTTTTGACGGCTACTGTATGTTACATGATGTACCCTACTAACATTAGACAACATTTAACGGCACATTTCCGGATATGAAACAATTCCATGTTTTTTTACTTATTCATGTGCTTTTTTTTTTTTTAGAAAAGAAGATAAGTTTATACAACATGTACATTTATATTAATTTGTACACGGTAAAAAAACTGTCTGAGACTGATGTTCTTGTTAAATAGCAGGAAAGTACCCTTTTCATTATGAATGACAAATAGCAGGAAAGTACCACTTTCATAATGACTACCAGGTGGTGTCGTCTGCTAAGTTGGTGGACTCAAATGAGTCTCCTTAGCAACAGACTTGTTTATATATATCTTTTTTTTTAAACTGTGTTTGTCTGCAAGGCTGAAGAAAGACACAGCTCCTCATTATCTATATCTTCATTTGGCCAGTGGTTTTAGTAACATTGATTAGCACATCGTGCTGACTCCATTTTACCTCTGTTAAAGAACGCTTTAATGACAAAGTGTTCTAATCATGTCCAACTACGGCAACTTTTTTTTAATTGGACGATGCAGACTTCGTTACAGGAAACAAAAAGTTGAACCAAGAGTTTTGACCCTTCCTGTTAATGCATTTGAAGATGCAGTTTACCATAGTTTCCTAGCTTGTAGACTACACAGGCTTTTTGTAAAGGACTCCTTTGTTATATCTGCCTCCACCGCAGAGTAAAAGCGTAATGCCAGCGTGGGCTTTAATGACATTTCTACCCTCCCACTATATCATTTGAATATCTGATACAGCAACTGAATAAATAATGTGAAACAAGCGCTCAGCAGCTTACCCTCCATCCCCCACAGTAAATCTGTCTCTTTCTTTAATTGCAACATGTGCCAACGACGGACCGCCACACGCAACACATCCAAAAATGTCTTATATGCTGTGGAATAAATGATGTAATATGTCAGGGAGATATGGTCAGCCATATCGGCTATGTTTTTTTAAAATTTAAATGCAGTATGAGGCTGAATGAACTGTTTCGCTGCCAGAAAAGGCTCCACTGATAGCAGTGGTAAGGATTCTGTAATGGCTTTCTTCCTGAGAAGGAGAGGAGGACCAAAACGTAGCGTGGTTGAAGTTCCTAGTTCTTTAATAAGAGACACTTAACAAACTACAAAACTTAACAAACTACAAAACGTGACAAACCCAAACCAGTCCTATCTGGTGCAGCAAACACAAAGACAGGAAACAACCACCCACAAAACCCAACACAAAACAGGCTACCTAAATAAGGTTCCCAATCAGAGACAATTGACTAACACCTGCCTCTGATTGAGAACCATATCAGGCCAAACATAGAAATAGACAAACTAGACACACAACATAGAATGCCCACCCAGCTCACGTCCTGACCAACACTAAAACAAGGAAAACACAAAATAACTTTTTTCAGAACGTGACAGATTCATTCCATTGTGTTGGAAAGAAAGCTCTAATGTTGGGACAGCTTTATGTACACCCTAATAGTTTGTGGGCACTGCTTGTCGCCTTTATAGTGCAATTAATATATTGTTTAGTATTGTGTTGTGTAGAGGATTTGCTGGCATGCATGTAAAAAAAAAATTGGGGGAGTTTGCCCCACCAAGATTTACATGCTAAAATCGCCACTGTATATAGTTTTTTTTAAATCCCAGGCGTATTCACTGAAATGTTCAACCTCTCCTTGTCCCCAGTCTGTAATCCCCATGTTTTAAGATGAAAACCATCATCCCTGTCCCCAAGAACTCTAAGGCTTCGTGCCACAATGACTACCACCCTGTAGCCCTCACTTCTGTAATCATGAAGTGCTTTGAGAGGCTGGTTATGGCTCACATCAACTCTATCATCCCAGACCCACTCCAATTTACACACCGCCCCAACAGATCCATAGACGACGCAATCTCAATTGTACTCCACACTGCCCTCACCCAGCTAGATGAGAGGAATACATAAGTGAGAATGCTGTCCATTGACTACAGCTCAGCGTTCAACACCATTGTCCTCTCCAAGCTCGTCACCAAGACCCTGGGACTTGAACGCTTCCCTCTGCAACTGGATCCTGGACTTCCTGACGGGCTGACCCCAGGTTGTAAGAGAAGGCAACATCACCTCTGCCACGCTGACCCTCAACACGGGGGCCCCACAGGGGTGTGTGCTTAGTCTTCTCCTGTACTCCCTGTTCACCCAGAACAACCGCTCCCTCAACGTCAGTAAGACAATTGAGCTGATTGTGAACTACAGGAAACAAGGGGGGGTGAGCACGCCCCCATCCACATCGACCGGGCTGAAGTTGAGACGGTCGAGAGCTTAAATGTCCTCTGTGTTGAAATTACTGAAGCGTTAAAATGGTCCACACACACGCACACGCGCAAAGTTATAAAGAAGTCGCGACAGTGCCTCTTCCCCCTCAGGAGGTTGAAAAAGTTTGGGCCCTCAAATCCTCAAAAGGTTCTACAGCTGTACATCTTGACTGGCTGTATCACTGCTTGGTATGGCAATAGCACCACCCTTGATCACATGGCGCTAGAAAGGATGGTACGGACAGCCCAGTACATCACTTGGGCCGAGTTCCCTGCCATCCAGGACCTCTATATCAGGCGCTGTGAAAGGAAGGCCCAGAAAATCGTGAAAGACTCCAACCACCCAAGCCGTAGAGTGTTCACTTGGCAAGCAGTACCGGTTCATCAAGCCTGACACCAACAGATTCCTTCACAGTTTCTATCCCCAAGATATAAAAACAGTAGCTAAATAAATAGCTAACAAAATGGCTATATGGACAATCTGAGTTGACCTAACCCTATTTAATTGTATTTTTGCACTGTCTCTATGCATACTCACAGGGCCCTACACACTCACAGGGCCCTACACACTCACAGGGCCCTACACGCTCACAGGGCCCTACACACTCACAGGGCACTAGACACTCACAGGGCCCTACACACTCACAGGGCCCTACATGCTCACAGGGCCCTACACACTCACAGGGCCCTACACACTCACAGGGCCCTACACACTCACAGGGCCCTACAGGGCCCTAGGGGCCCTACACACTCACAGGGCACTACACACTCACAGGGCCCTACACACTCACAGGGCCCTACACACTCACAGGGCACTACACGCTCACAGGGCCCTACACACTCACAGGGCCTTACACACTCACAGGGCCTTACACACTCACAGGGCCCTGCACACTCACACACACTGGCACTCCAACACACACACACAAACACTCACTTCTCAACGCATAATATGCACATACACTACCGTTCAAAAGTTTGGGGTCACTTAGAAATGTCCTTGTTTTTTAAAGAAAAGCACATTTTATGCCCATTAAAATAACATCAACTTGATCAAAAATACAGTGTAGACATTGTTAATGTTGTAAATTACCATTGTAGATGATTTTAATGGAATATCTACATAGGCGTACAGAGGTCCATTATCAGCAACCATTACTCCTGTGTTCCAATGGCAAGTTGATCATTTTAAAAGGCAAATTGATCTTTAGAAAACTATTTTGCAATTATGTTAGCACAGCTGAAAGCTGTTGTGCTTATTAAAAAAGCAATACAACTGGTCTTAATGAAGGCTATTCCATGTGAGAAATTGCCAAGAAACTGAAGATCTCGTACAATGCTGTGTACTACTGCCTTCACAGAACAGCGCTAACTGGCTCTTACTGGAATAGAAAGAGTAGTGGGAGGCCCCGGTGCACAACTGAGCAAGAGGACAAGTACATTAGAGTGTCTAGTTTGAGAAACAGATGCTTCACAAGTCCTCAACTGGCAGCTTCATTAAATAGTACCCGCAAAACACCAGTCTCAACGTCAACATTGAAGTGGCGACTCCGGGATGATGGCCTTCTAGGCAGAGTTGCGAAGAAAAATCCATATCTCAGACTGGCCAATAAAGAAGAAAAGTGGGAGCTCCCAAAAATGAAATGGTCACATACATATTGTTAGCAGATGTTTAATGCGAGTGATGCTTGTAATATGCAGTAATATCGAACAAGTCATCTTACAAATTCACAAATACAGGTGTGCCAAGCTTGTAGCATCATACACATGACGACTCGAGGCTGTAATCGCTGCCAAAGGTGCTTTAACAGAGTAATGACGAAAAGATCTGAATAATTATGTAAATGTCATATTTCAGTTAAGCATTTTTAATACATTTGAATAAAAATGTTTTTGTTTTGTCCTTTTGGGGGGTATTGTGTGTGAACATCTTGGCCATGTTCTGTTATAATCTCCACCCGGCACAGTCAGAAGAGGACTGGCCACCCCTCATAGCCTGGTTCCTCTCTAGGTTTATAATCTCCACCCGGCACCTGGTTCCTCTCTAGGTTTATAATCTCCACCCCAGGCACAGCCAGAAGAGGACTGGCCACCCTCATAGCCTGGTTCCTCTCTAGGTTTATAATATCCACCCGGCACAGCCAGAAGAGGACTGGCCACCCCTCATAGCCTGGTTCCTCTCTAGGTTTATAATCTCTACCCGGCACAGTCAGAAGAGGACTGGCCACCCCTCATAGCCTGGTTCCTCTCTAGGTTTATAATCTCTACCCGGCACAGTCAGAAGAGGACTGGCCACCCCTCATAGCCTGGTTCCTCTCTAGGTTTATAATCTCTACCCGGCACAGTGGTTCCCTGGTTCCTCTCTAGGTTTATAATCTCCACCCGGCACAGCCAGAAGAGGACTGGCCACCCCTCATAGCCTGGTTCCTCTCTAGGTTTATAATCTCTACCCGGCACAGTCAGAAGAGGACTGGCCACCCCTCATAGCCTGGTTCCTCTCTAGGTTTATAATCTCTACCCGGCACAGTCAGAAGAGGACTGGCCACCCCTCATAGCCTGGTTCCTCTCTAGGTTTATAATCTCTACCCGGCACAGTCAGAAGAGGACTGGCCACCCCTCATAGCCTGGTTCCTCTCTAGGTTTCTTCCTAAGTTTGGGCCTTTGTAGGGAGTTTTTCCTAGCCACCGTGATTCAACACCTGCATTGCTTGCTGTTTGGGGTTTAAGGCTGGGTTTCTGTACAGCACTTTGATATCTCAGCCGATGTAAGAAAGGCTATATAAATACATTTGATTTGTAGATTGATGAGGCAAAAAAACAATGTAATACATTTTCGAATAAGGCTGTAATGTAACAAAATGTGGAAAAAGTCAAGAGGTCTGAATAGTTCCTGAATGCACTGTATATGATGTCTGTATAGAAAGTATGGACCCAATGGCCCCTCTCCTGGTTAAACGAATCTCTGGGACTTCCCTCTGACCCTATGGCCCCTCTCCTGGTTAAACAAATCTCTGGGACTTCCCTCAGGCCCAATGGCCCCTCTCCTGGTTAAACAAATCTCTGGGACTTCCCTCGGGCCCTATGGCCCCTCTCCTGGTTAAGTCAGTTCACATGCGATGAGAAACAAGTACAGCATATTACCAGTCTCAAGAGGGTTTATCCCCTTCTGTTGTATTTAGGATTGAGATATTTCATCATGATCTATGGATTTGGACACTCTGTGAATCCATCTCCGTCTGTTTCAGGCCTTTGGGAAACTATTTTCTCTATCAGAGAAAAAGAATCAGCTCACAATTTGAGGGGTTTGGTGCATATTACATCTAATTGAATTACTTAGCCAATCCGTCTAGGTGCCCACCCCTTTTAAAACATTGTGTCTCCATTGGAAGCCTTCCCTTGGTGTGTTAGGAGGACAGTTATTCAATAAAGCCCTTATTAAAGCCACACAACCTATACACCCCTAATTGTTTTTACCCTGCTTTAATAAAGGGGGGGGGGTCATTAAAGGGGAAAATAAACATCTCTGAGCCTAGAGGCTCTTCATGAGAAAAGGACCTGACCATGTTTGCGTTTCGCCAAGATGGTGGAAATGATCTGGATGCGGTCTCTCCGTCGAAGGCCGACAGACAGTTTTCCAACTGCGGAAAACAGACAGGACAAAAAACTAAGAAAAGGATTGGGGGAGTTTACCATGTACAAAGGGCAGCATTATTAAAATGACCTCTTTTGAGTTAAAATGTGAATTTTACACAGCCCATATGTCAATCGTGAAAGTGGTGCAGATGATGTAACAATTATAAGGTTTTGTGAGTGCTAGGATGGAGGTGCTTCCTGTGTTGGCGTCCTAGATTGAAACCAAGTTTTAGGTCTCAATGTGGATGGTCATTTGATAGAACCATTTCCTGTCTTTTTTTATAAAACAAATCATTATTGTTTCTTCTCCGTGTGAACGTCCAAAAAAGCTTTGGTTTATGGAGGGGTTGTAGCCTAAACAAAAGTTGTCCGTTCCCCCACCCACCTTCGTAGACCATATCAAGGCCTTAGCTGACTGCTATAGGGGATCATTAATATATTAGAGCGATATCATGCCTGGGGTCTCACACCCAGTGGACACAAAGTCAACATATAGCATAACCCATTCACTGGCCTGAACCACTTACAGATAGGGGAGGGGGGGCATGTCTCCCATCATGGGATGAAGAAAGGGGAAAAGTGATCAGAGTGAGAAAAACCCGGAAGGACCACAGCAACCTTTACTGGGCAAGGAAAGGAATAACAGTTTTTGCTGGATGTTTATTTGAACAGAACAGGGAGAGGTCACAGGAGGATTTAGGGAGTAATGAAGTCAAGCTGAAATAAAATAGACCTCCTAGCGGCTCTGGTCACCATGCTGCCGGAAGGCCACCCCCAACTGGGATCGGATGCCATGGCAACATAAACACCACATTCTCTGCCAAAAGGCAATATAACATCAAGAGAGCATTATGGGTTTTGTGGTTTTGACTGATGGAATCTGTAGTTTTCTCATGTTTTGTTTACTGACCCTTTTTTTTTTTTACTTCTGTCTCCCAGGAGGACGGCTCAGATATGCTTTTTAGACCATGTATCCTCAGGTTAAACGTGGCTCAATGACAGTGCCAACATTTCTACTCTGGCTTTCATTTCACCTACGTCACCATGCTGTTCATACTGTACAACGCTTCAGTTTGACAAGTAAAAACAAACAACATCTGCAACCTAATAACTCCAATAATCCAACGTTTAACGTTACCCAATCTGTCCTCCTCCTAATAACTCCTCATAATCCAACGTTTACCGTTACCCAATCTGTCCTCCTCCTAATAACTCCTCATAATCCAACGTTTAACGGTACCCAATCTGTCCTCCTCCTAATAACTCCTCATAATCCAACGTTTAACGGTACCCAATCTGTCCTCCTCCTAATAACTCCTCATAATCCAATGTTTACCGTTACCCCTCCATCTGTCCTCCTCCTAATAACTCCTCATAATCCAACGTTTACCGTTACCCCTCCATCTGTACTCCTCCTAATAACTCCTCATAATCCAACATTTACCGTTACCCCTCCATCTGTCCTCCTCCTAATAACTCCTCATAATCCAACGTTTACCGTTACCCCTCCATCTGTACTCCTCCTAATAACTCCTCATAATCCAACGTTTAACGGTACCCCTCCATCTGTCCTCCTCCTAATAACTCCTCATAATCCAACGTTTACCGTTACCCAATCTGTCCTCCTCCTAATAACTCCAATAATCCAACGTTTACCATTACCCAATCTGTCCTCCTCCTAATAACTCCAATAATCCAACGTTTACCGTTACCCAATCTGTCCTCCTCCTAATTACTCCTGATAATCCAACACTTAGGGGTAACGGTACCCAATCTGTACTCCTAATAACTTCTAATAATCCAAAATGTACCGTAATCCCTCCATCTGTCCTCATCTGTTTCCTCTTCCTCTTCAGCCCACACTAGGCCTTGTCAGAGCTATGCTCATGTCATTCACTCAAAGCTTGTCTCAAGTTTCGATTGCAGGTTGAATAGATGATTAATTAGATGTTAAGGTCTCCATTGTGAACTTTAAGTGGCAGTGTGTTGTATTTGCTTAATGAATGGGGTTGGTAGAGATCAAAGAGGAGAAATGACAGGGGTGAATGTGGGAGAAGGTTCTGGTTTGTTTCGCCTAATTGCTGTCTGGCAAGGAAAAAAATGTAATCAAGTCAAGTTTGGAAAAGTTCACGCTCGGTTACAGACGTGGTCAGGGGAGGTTTAGTTTCGTACATTCTTAATTCGTCAAAAGACAGATTAATGTGCTTTTGGCACCTGTGTTTAATTTGTCAATTTCTGCTAGCTTTGAAGGTTCATCGTTTTCCCATTAATCTACCGTTGGAACAGGCGGTCAGGCATTTCAACTTGTAGGGACATGTTCAAACGGTATTACTCAGTACTGTTGGAACCATATGATTACCATACAATTTAGAAGTATAAGAGTGTATTACATTAACACTGATTTAATACAGTATTTGGAAAAAAAGGTTCTGGGTAGAACCAAAAAGGGTTCTAAGGGCTTGTTTTATATGTAAATGATACCCAGAAAGGTTCTATATAGAACCCTTTTGTAGGATTCTTTTGATCAGAACACCAGGGATCTTCTTCACTGAACCAAAACTGGTTCATTTAGAATCCCTATGTTTGGAACACCATATATCTATGTTTAAGGGCCATTGGCGGTGGGTGGAGTTTAAGTTGAGGGAGGACGCAACATGTTTTTAGGAGCTTTATTTCTATTACAGCATATTGGATGACTATAATTCATATTCCATTCACCCAGCACAATGTTACATTGATAGATTTAGGTTTATCTACATTATACTCAAATTTTCACTACACCCATCATGAGGTTTTTACAACCTAGCCTATGAATTAAAGTTTACAATGTAGGTGCACAGGTCAAGATAACATTTTGAGTACTCTAGTTGACAGACATTGACACATTTTAGTTCGCACTGAGCTAAAGGCTAAGGCTGCCGCTTTCAAGGAGCGGGACACTAATCCAGACACTTATAAGAAATACTGCTATGCCCTCTGATGAACCATCAAACATGCAAAGTGTCAATATAGGACTACTGTAAGCTTGAATCCTACTACACAGGCTCTGATGCTTGTCGGATGTGCCTATGCTAGCAAACTATTAAGGATTACAAAGGGAACCCCAGCCGTAAACTGCCTAGTGATGCAAGCCTCCCAGACGAGCGAAATACCTTCTATGCTCGCTTTGAGGCAAGCAACACTGAACCATGAAAGAGACCACCAGCTGTTCTGGACGACTGTGGGATCATGCTCTCCGTGTCCGATGTGAGTAAGACCTTTAAACAGGTCAACAGACAGATTACGAGGAAGCATACTCAGAGCATGTGCATACCAACTGGCAAGAGTCTTCACTGACATTTTCAACCTCTCCCTGACCAGGTCTGTAATACCTACATGTTTCTGTAATACCTACAAGCAGACCACCATAGTCCCTGTGCCCAAGAACACCAAGGCAACATTCCTAAATGACTACCGCCACAGAGCACTCACGTCTGTAGCCATATACAGTTGAAGTCGGAAGTTTACATACACTAAGGTTGGAGTCATTAAAACTAGTTTTTCCATGATGATGTGAGGGCTTTAGAGGCTTCTGATAGGCTAATTGACATCATTTGAGTCAATTAGAGGTGTACCTGTGGATGTATTTCAAGGCCTACCTTCAAACTCAGTGCCTCTTTGCTTGACATCATGGGAAAATCAAAAGAAATCAGCCAAGACCACAGAAAAAAAATCTGGTTCATCCTTGGGAGCAATTTCCAAACGCCTGAAGGTACCGCATTCATCTGTACAAACAATAGTACGTATAAACACCATGAGACCACCCAGCCATCATACCGATCAGGAAGGAGACACGTTCTGTCTCCTACAGATGAACGTACTTTGGTGCGAAAAGTGCAAATCAATCCCAGAACAACAGCAAAATACCTTGTGAAGTTAAATAAGTCCTAAATCGACATAACCAGAAAGGCCACTCTGCAAGGAAGAAGTCACTGCTCCAAATCTGTCATAAAAAAAGCCAGACTACGGTTTGCAACTGCACATGGGGACAAATATCGTACTTTCTGGAGAAATGTCCTCTGGTCTGATGAAACAAAATAGAACTGTTTGACCATAATGACCATTGTTATGTTTGGAGGAAAAAGGGGGAGGCTTGCAAGCCAAAGAACACCATCCCAACCGTGAAGCATGGGGGTGGCAGCATCATGTTGTGGGGGTGCTTTACTGCAGGAGGGACTGGTGCACTTCATAAAATGTATGGCTTCGTGAGGATGGAAAATTACGTGGATAAATTGAATCTCTAGACGTTAGTCAGGAAGTAAAAGCTAGGTCGCAAATGGGTCTTCCAAATGGACAATGATACCAAGCATACTTCCAAAGTTGTGGCAAAATGGCTTAAGGACAACAAAGTCAAGGTATTGGAGTGGCCATCACAGAGTCCTGACCTCAATCCCATATAAAATTTGTAGGCAGAAAAAGCGCGTGCGAGCAAGGAGGCCTACCAACCGGACTCAGTTACACCAGCTCTGTCAGGAGGAATGGGCCAAAATTCACCCAACTTATTGTGGGAAGATTGTGGAAGGCTTCCCAAAATGGTTTACCCAAATTAAACAATTTAAAGGCAATGCTACCAAATTCTAATTGAGTGTATGTACACTTCTGACCCACTGGGAATGTGATGAAAGAAATAAAAGCTGAAATAAATAATTCTCTCTACTATTATTCTGACATGTCACATTCTTAAAATAAAGTGGTGATCCTAGCTGACCTAAAACAGGGACTTTAAATGTCAGGAATTGTGAAAAACTGAGTTTAAATGTACTTGGCTAAGGTGTATGTAAACTTCTGACTTCAACTGTAGTTCTTTGAAAAGCTGGTCATGGCGCACATCAACACGATCAACACCATCTACACCATCATCCCAGAAATCCTAGACCCAGTACAATTTGCATACCGCCCCGACATTTCCACAGATGACTTAATCTCAATTGCACTTCACACTGCCCTTTCTCACCTAGACAAAAGGAACACCTACGTGAGAGTGAGAATGCTGTTCGTTGACTACAGCTCAGCGTTCAACACCATAGTGCCCTAAAAGCTCATCACTAAGCTAAGGACCCTGGGACATAACACCTCCCTCTGTTAAGGTATATGTTCATCCATGTTTCGTTCCGTTCGGTTTCGGAGGAATGAATACACCACTGATCAAACGCAAACACAGTTCACTTTCATAGCAGCCACACACATACGTATAATTCCTTCTCGCATCTACGCTCTCTCCTCCTCTCACCTTTTCCCTTCGCTTGTGGACTTAAAAAAAAAAACATTGACGTCTGTGACTAGGCGAAAAAACCTTATTATAACAGCCAACCACTACACATAGCCTACATCACTGTCACCATATTAGCTAACGATATTAGTAACGTCAACATATAGAAACACAGCATATTGTAGCCATAGCCAGCTAGCTAACATAGCATCCCTCTCTGTTGGATAGCCATAGCCAGCTAGCTAACATAGCATCCCTCTCTGTTGGATAGCCATAGCCAGCTAGCTAACATAGCATCCCTCTCTGTTGGATAGCCATAGCCAGCTAGCTAACATAGCATCCCTCTCTGTTAGATAGCCATAGCCAGCTAGCTAACATAGCATCCCTCTCTGTTGGATAGCCATAGCCAGCTAGCTAACATAGCATCCCTCTCTGTTAGATAGCCATAGCCAGCTAGCTAACATAGCATCCCTCTCTGTTGCCAGCTAGCTAACATAGCATCCCTCTCTGTTAGATAGCCATAGCCAACTAGCTAACATAGCATCCCTCTCTGTTGGATAGCCATAGCCAGCTAGCTAACATAGCATCCCTCTCTGTTGGATAGCCATAGCCAGCTAGCTAACATAGCATCCCTCTCTGTTGGATAGCCATAGCCAGCTAGCTAACATAGCATCCCTCTCTGTTAGATAGCCATAGCCAACTAGCTAACATAGGATCACTCTCTGTTGGATAGCCATAGTCAGCTAGCTAACATAGCATCCCTCTCTGTTGGATAGCCATAGCCAGCTAGCTAACATAGCATCCCTCTCTGTTGGATAGCCATAGCCAGCTAGCTAACATAGCATCCCTCTCTGTTGGATAGCCATAGCCAGCTAGCTAACATAGCATCCCTCTCTGTTAGATAGCCATAGCCAACTAGCTAACATAGCATCCCTCTCTGTTGCCAGCTAGCTAACATAGCATCCCTCTCTGTTAGATAGCCATAGCCAACTAGCTAACATAGCATCCCTCTCTGTTGCCAGCTAGCTAACATAGCATCCCTCTCTGTTAGATAGCCATAGCCAGCAAGCTAACATAGCATCCCTCTCTGTTGGATAGCCATAGCCAGCTAGCTAACATAGCATCCCTCTCTGTTAGATAGCCATAGCCAGCTAGCTAACATAGCATCCCTCTCTGTTAGATAGCCATAGCCAACTAGCTAACATAGGATCACTCTCTGTTGGATAGCCATAGTCAGCTAGCTAACATAGCATCCCTCTCTGTTGGATAGCCATAGCCAGCTAGCTAACATAGCATCCCTCTCTGTTGGATAGCCATAGCCAGCTAGCTAACATAGCATCCCTCTCTGTTAGATAGCCATAGCCAACTAGCTAACATAGCATCCCTCTCTGCTGGATAACCATAGCCAGCTAGCTAACATAGCATCCCTCTCTGTTTGATCCGGGTGTTTGAGTAGGCTAAACTAGCTAGCTGTATTCGGTAGCTATATGAACTTTTTTTTTTTTACAAAATATAGCTTTCTCTCACTTTTGCTTCTCCTCATTTTTTAAGAAATGCATTTGAAACTATTGTCTTTCTCTTTCAGTCAACTACTCACCACATTTTATGCACTGCAGTGCTAGCTAGCTGTAGTTTATGGTTTCAGTACTAGATTAATTACCTGGTCCTTTGATTGGGTGGACAACATGTCAGTTCATGCTGGAAGAACTCTGATAGTTTGGAGGATGTCCTCTGGAAGTCATCATAATTACAGTGTAAGTCTATGGAAGGGGGTGAGAACCATGAATTCAATGTACCTATTGAATTCAATATACCCAGAGGAGGACGGAAGCTAGCTGTCCTCCGTCTACACCATAGTTCTTCCCTACAGAGTGATGTTGATGCCTCTGTAGACCTTAATTGCAAAACAGTTTTAATCAACTCTTTGGTGACGTGAATATATTGATAGTACATGTTTGACCATTCACAGTGAAATGACTGTATCAGAAAAAAATGAAGTGTGTTGGACATAACCCCTGACATTTGGGGGACCTCTACATAACGCAAACAGGTTTCACTCAAACAGTTACAAGTTCGGATATCACACGATAATGTATACTCGTTAAAAAATTGGAGCTATCTAGAACGTGAAATAGTTATTCGGCTGTCCCCATAGAAGAACCCTTGAATAACCCTTTTTGATATCAGGGGGGACCCTTTCTGGTTCCATCATAGAACCCTTTTGTGTTCCATCATAGAACCTTATTGCGTTCCATGTCGGACCCTTCCACAGAGGTTTCTACACGGAACCCAAAACGGTTCTATGATGGAACCAAAAAGGGTTCTTCTATGGGGACAGCCAAAGAACCATTTTGGAACCTTTTTTTTTCTAAGAATGAACACAATGCATATGAACTTCTGTCTAGATACATTGGAATTTTCTTTGTTTCATGATCGAAGATGATAGAAATAAAAAACTACTAGGGGCCATCTCCCGTTCATCTTCTTTGTCCTGCTGATAGCTGCTTTGTACCAAAGCTTTGATAACGTTTCCACGAGTCATACCGTTTAAAACAAACAAACAAACAAACAAACACCATAGCTGTGATGAAAACAGGAAGTTTTGGAACAGATTTTATAAATGCCGACAGAGATTTTGTTCGTTTGACATGGTGAGATCTTTTTGTGTCGTTAAAATTGATTATGTGAGAAATGGTGGTGGACAAGTCTTTATGCGCAAATATTGATACAATAACCATCATATCATAGTATACTTGGAGTCACGCGATTACATGGTGTGTGGTCCTGCCACTACAACTCAGGAAGCCGTTTTTTAGGCTACAGACGAAGTAAGTTATGATGAACTTCACAGGGTGAAGAACTGATCTTGATGCTCCTTTCCAATATTGAGGGTCTTATTCTGGTGATGATCGATACTTGACTTACATTTAAGAAATACAAATATTCTGGCTCTCATCCATAATAATCTCATCGTGAAGACTAGCAGAGTTTACCCGCACTGCATCTGCCAGCTGTTGACTAGAGCCCACCTGTCAAGACCACAGTCGACACATCTGCTATTAAACCAGTTGTGACAAACTGTGGAAACACATCGAACTTTAGATTTTTATTCTCATTATTATAAAAACAACGTCATCAATTATCTCCCTGATTTTTATCCTCAAAAAGGTTTGATGGAAACACATTACCGGTGGAAAAATGTGCATATTTTATATGAAAATCTCTTGATATAATAGTACAGTACTCAGTTTTTTGTTCAAATCTTGTTCAAATTTGTCAGTGGATTTCTTGGACATTTTCTGTATTTCTTCATTTCAGTCATGGAGTTGCATACTGCAATGCTACTGAATGTTTTATCAACAAACACTTACCAATAACAATGGATTTATTCACAACTCAAAGCATTATTATTACATAACTTTCCCCACAAAGAAATGACATTATCATATGAAACAGAGAAGAAAACCTATAGACTTTGAGGAGGATGCCTCTACCCTCCCCATCTCTGAATCGCTCCTTTCTGCAGATCATTAGCGACCCTGTGCTGCATCTGGTCTTTGATTCCTGTGAGGTCTGATGTGTCTGTCATAGCCATGCTAATCCACTGGATTTACCCACAGCCACCTGCTCCTCCACGTCGGTCCCTGGCTCAGCTACAGCTGCAGGCTACAACGTCACTCTTCAGACTTTTACAAGTTGTGTTCCCCTGCTCAGACGTTGCATGTATCAACCAACGGTTGCCTACCAACGTCATCGACTGGACCGTCGGTCGCCAGATTGCATACAATGTCATTTATGTTACCCATAATGTCCCCCTGATGTTTGAGTGCCCAGTTTTTTATTAGTCCTGGGAATGGTTTGTCCAACCAATGGTTGCCTGCCACGTCATCGACTGAGCCGTCAGGCACCAGATTGCTATAACGTATGATGCGGTTAGTTGATACATAAAATACCTTTCCAGGCCTTGTAAGATCTTATTTCAGCGTCATCTGAGCAGGGGAACACGGCCACAGACTACTCTTCAAAAGCTCTGGAGGATGATGAGGTCACTAGTTCAGGGTACTACTTCAATTTAAGTAGCCTTCTGGGGCTTTTTCCTTGACAGCTCATCCTGAATTTAATTCCACTGCTCAATCCATCGCTACATATTCGTTTATTTAACTATTTAATTTATTTAACTAGGCAAGTTAAGAAGAAAATCCTATTTTCAATGATGGCCTAGGAGTAGTGGGTTAACTGTCTTGTTCAGGGGCAGAACGACAGTTTTTACCTTGTCAGCTCAGGGATTTGATCTACAACCTTTCGGTTACAAGTCCACCGCTCTAACCACTAGGCTACCTGCCACCTCTAACCACTAGGCCGCCCTGCCGCCTCTAACCACTAGGCTACCCTGCCACCTCTAACCACTAGGCTACCTGCCTCCTCTAACCACTAGGCTACCTGCCTCCTCTAACCACTAGGCCGCCCTGCCGCCTCTAACCACTAGGCTACCTGCCTCCTCTAACCACTAGGCTACCTGCCTCCTCTAACCACTAGGCTACCTGGCCCCCTCCTCTAACCACTAGGCTACCTGCCACCTCTAACCACTAGGCTACCTGCCTCCTCTAACCACTAGGCTACCTGCCTCCTCTAACCACTAGGCTACCTGCCTCCTCTAACCACTAGGCTACCTGCCTCCTCTAACCACTAGGCTACCTGCCACCTCTAACCACTAGGCTACCTGCCTCCTCTAACCACTAGGCTACCTGCCTCCTCTAACCACTAGGCCGCCCTGCCCTGCCTCTAACCACTAGGCTACCTGCCTCCTCTAACCACTAGGCTACCTGCCTCCTCTAACCACTAGGCTACCTGCCTCCTCTAACCACTAGGCTACCTGCCACCTCTAACCACTAGACTACCTGCCTCCTCTAACCACTAGGCCGCCTGCCGCCTCTAACCACTAGACTACCTGCCTCCTCTAACCACTAGGCCGCCCCTCTAACCACTAGACTACCTGCCTCCTCTAACCACTAGGCTACCTGCCTCCTCTAACCACTAGGCCGCCCTGCCGCCTCTAACCACTAGACTACCTGCCGCCCTGCCACCTTTAACCACTAGGCTACCTGCCTCCTCTAACCACTAGACTACCTGCCTCCTCTAACCACTAGACTACCTGCCTCCTCTAACCACTAGGCCGCCCTGCCTACCTCTAACCACTAGACTACCTGCCTGCTCTAACCACTAGGCTACCTGCCTCCTCTAACCACTAGGCTACCTGCCTCCTCTAACCACTAGGCCACCCTGCCGCCTCTAACCACTAGACTACCTGCCTCCTCTAACCACTAGGCCGCCCTGCCGCCTCTAACCACTAGGCTAACCTGCCTCCTCTAACCACTAGGCCGCCCTGCCGCCTCTAACCACTAGGCTACCTGCCTCCTCTAACCACTAGGATAACTGCCTCCTCTAACCACTAGGCTAACTGCCTCCTCTAACCACTAGACTACCTGCCTCCTCTAACCACTAGACTACCTGCCTCCTCTAACCACTAGACTACCTGCCTCCTCTAACCACTAGGCCGCCCTGCCTACCTCTAACCACTAGACTACCTGCCTCCTCTAACCACTAGGCTACCTGCCTCCTCTAACCACTAGGCTACCACTGACTCCTCTAACCACTAGACCGCCCTGCCGCCTCTAACCACTAGGCCGCCCTGCCGCTGCCGCCCTGCCGCCTAACCACTAGGCCGCCCTGCCGCCTCTAACCACTAGGCCGCCCTGCCACCTCTAACCACTAGGCCGCCCTGCCACCTCTAACCACTAGGCCGCCCTGCCTCCTCTAACCACTAGGCTACCTGCCACCTCTAACCACTAGGCCGCCCTGCCACCTCTAACCACTAGGCCGCCCTGCCACTCCACAAATAGATAAATAAATCTTAGAAGGACCTCAATTTTAGGGGGCGTTATACAAAACAAATTACTCAAGAGTATCAAAGTTGATAACGTCATCATGTAGGCCAGCTCTAGCCCAACCCATCTGTTTCTGGTACCAATCAGAACAGTCCGAACGTATTCTACAAGATATCAAATCCAGACTCATGGTGAAGATGAAATGCTAGTGGGCGTGGCATTTGGCCTTATTGATCTGGATGTGGAGTCAGACACAACACAGAGTGTCTTTACATTTTTGGGGAGCGTTGAATCTATTCCTGTCCTCCTAAATTAATATAATTAATGTATACCTATGCTGAAGGGTCCAATGAGAATGTGTTTAAAGATGTGATTACGTCATTAATACATATTCATGGTTTAAAATATCAGTAGCTGTGTTCCAGGGACCTGTTGCCCTTATAGACACTAAAATCACTGAGTGAACAAAACATTGAAAACAGCTCCCTAATATGGACTTGTCGGGCGATAGACTCTACAAGGCATCAAAAGCGTTCCACAGGGATGCTGGCCAATGTTGACGCCCAGTGATTCCCACAGTTGTGTCTTGTTGACTGGATGTATTTTGGATGGTGGACCATTCTTGATACACATGGGAAACTGTTGAGTGTGAAAAACCCAGCAGAGTTGCAGTTCTTGACTCAAACCGGTGCGCCTGACACCTACTACCATACCCTGTTCAAAGACACTGAAATCTTTTGTCTTTCCCATTCACCCTCTGAATGGCACACATACACATACACATCATATACAATCAATGTCTCAATTATCTAGGCTTAAAAATCCTTCTTTAACCTGTCTCCTCCCCTTCATCTACACTGATGGAAGTGTATTTATTAACAAGTGACATCAATAAGGGATCATAGCTTTCACCTGGATTCACCTGGCCAGTCGATGTCATGGAAAGTTCATGTTTTAAGTTAATAATATTTTTTCTACTACTTTAACGCTCACAATATATTTTCGAAAATAATATTATTATATTAATATATTACTGTGGAACCCAGCTAACAGGGAGGGAGAATGTTTCTGTAATCATTACATACAATGTAATGTCACCTGTAATAGGTCCCGTGCGGCTCAGTTGGTAGATTGTGGCTCAGTTGGTAGATTGCGGCTCAGTTGGTAGATTGCGGCTCAGTTGGTAGATTGTGGCTCAGTTGGTAGATTGTGGCTCAGTTGGTAGATTGCGGCTCAGTTGGTAGATTGTGGCTCAGTTGGTAGATTGCGGCTCAGTTGGTAGATTGTGGCTCAGTTGGTAGATTGCGGCTCAGTTGGTTTGGTTGGTAGATTGTGGCTCAGTTGGTAGATTGTGGCTCAGTTGGTAGATTGCGGCTCAGTTGGTAGATTGTGGCTCAGTTGGTAGATTGTGGCTCAGTTGGTAGATTGCGGCTCAGTTGGTAGATTGCGGCTCAGTTGGTAGATTGCGGCTCAGTTGGGAGAGCATGGTGCTTGCAATGCCAGGGTTGTTGGTTTGATGCCCACGGGAGACCAGTACAGAAAGAAATTACAAAAATGAATCCACTCACTACTTTACGTCTCTCTGGACACGAGCGTCTGCTAAATGACTGATTTAAAAAAAAAAATGTTCCCTTGATGTTTAGGGG
The DNA here is from genome assembly GCF_018296145.1 of Oncorhynchus tshawytscha. Lineage (NCBI taxonomy): Eukaryota > Metazoa > Chordata > Actinopteri > Salmoniformes > Salmonidae > Oncorhynchus > Oncorhynchus tshawytscha. The sequence goes on from NC_056434.1 coordinate 5,354,130, forward strand.
GCTCCCGAGAGGCTCAGCGGTCTAAGGCACTGCATCTCAGTGCTAGAGGCGTCAGTGCTAGAGGCGTCACTACAGACCCAGGTTTGATTCCAGGCTGTATCACAACTGGCCGTGATTGGGCGGCACACAATTGGCCCAGTGATGTTAGGGTTTGGCTGGGGTAGGCTGTCATTGTAAATAAGAATTTGTTCTTAATTAACTGACTTGCCTGGTTGAAAAAAATAAAATAATGTTTGACTTATATAATGTTTGACTGCCCAGCTTTCTATTAGTACTGGCAACATTCTAAATATCTTAGTGAGAACCTGTTTGGCATTAAGATTTAGGAGAACATTCCCTTAATATCCAACAGAACTTATCCAGAACTTACCCCATGTTCTCAGAATTTTAGAAAAGAATGTCCTAGACACTTCCCTAACCTTGCCAACAGACAATGAGCTGTGAATGGATCACTGGCAAACCAGTCAAGGCCTGGATGGGCTCGGCAACAGTTACAAGGTTATTTGTAATACATAAATAAATTGTTGGTAGAACGTTTCCATGAAACGTGTCTAGAATATTAATATATTATATTCTGGCAACCATGTTCTGTTGTATGTTTGGTGTGACATTGATGAAATAGTATGCTAACCTTTAGAAAACACATGAATATTCTTGAAATGTTGAAGTAAATGAGGACCTTTTTACTGAAGAATGTGTGTGTTTTCTATGGTCTTTTGTATCTCTGATTTGCATTTCATATTTGTATTGATGTGTATACAGTACACACTTTTAATCTTTGTTGTTGTATGCTACTTGGCTAAAATGCTTGGTCGCTAGCCAAACTATTTGTCATGGGCAACGTTAGCTAGTTAACATTAGCCTTCTACATCGAGCTATATATTGAACTTCCATCCTCTCAGGCCAAGGGCACAATGTATGAATTTATGGATAGATCAGAATTACCGTTATAATCATTGGCCAGTACGTAGATTTAAGTAAAATCACAAGTCTAAATTCCTATCTCCATCCATGACTAATTTAGAAAAGGGACAATTTTAGCTAGCTAGCTAGCCACCAGAGGACAACAACACAACGAGATGCAAAAATTCAAGTTGTTTCTGTCGATGATGTATTGCTTTTGATGTGATGTGATTGGAGGGAAGCCAAATCCAAACTGTCTTCCCTTGACACTATGTTTTTGGTTCACAGTTCAGCTCCCCTCAACGATGATTGGCTGTTACTCTATACATTTGTTACCAAGGTTTGGGAAACCTGCTCGGTCTGCAATGACTGACATGAAAAGATGAAATCTGATGATGCGCTACCCAATTTCAAAAATGTATTTCATAAACCAATTAGGCACATTTGGGCAGTCTTGATACAGCATTTTGAACAGAAATGCAATGGTTCATTGAATCAGTCTAAAACTTTACACACACACACACACTGCTGCCATCTACTGGCCAAAATCTAAAATGTGCATAACTTGGAATAATACATTTTGACCCTTTCTCTTGCTTTTCAACATTTTCTCAGTTTTTTTCTTTGTATTATCTTCTACCAGATCTAATGTGTTATATTCTCTTACATTAATTTCACATTTCCACAAAGGTCAAAGGGTTTCCTTTCAAATGGAATCAATAATATGCATATCCTTGCTTCAGGTCCTGAGCTACAGGCAGTTAGATTTGGGTCCTGAGCTACAAGCAGTTAGATTTGGGTCCTGAGCTACAAGCAGTTAGATTTGGGTCCTGAGCTACAAGCAGTTAGATTTGGGTATGTCATTTTAAGGAGAAAGTGGAGGAGAGAGGGAAAAAAAAGGGTTTTGATTTCTTAAGAGTTTTTTTTTTTAAGCACATTACTTTGCTTTACAACCAAAGTACTAAACCGGAGTAGCCTATCTTGCTGGCATGAAAATGATCCACTGGAAATGTGTCCCCCATTTAATATTCAAGTGCAGGCAGACAGCTGCTGCCCCCCCACCACTCCCCTCCACTCCCCCCGCCCCTGTTCTGTTCGGTGCATGATAATGGGCCTATTCTAAATCGAACGTATTTCACAGATGTAATTTACTTATGTAAGGACAAGATTACATTGAGAATAGCCTGATGGGTGACAATATTATCACTTGTAAATGATGCCCAGAGTGTGCATTCTAAGGCAAGAAATAGTTGTCACATGCATCCTATAGCCTAGCCCTTAGCCATATATGTTTTTATAAGGTTTGTAATCCCAACTAAAGTAGCCAAATAACTCCAAACGTACTCTATAGGCCCAACTTACCTTGGAACACGGTAGGAGAGACCATAGTGTAGTGAGAGAAACGTGTTCTTATAAGCCCAGTCATTGATCAGTCGCGCGTGAAAACAAAGACTGTCCACTATTTTAAAAGAGGATCCCAGCTGTCTTTTTCTATATTTCTTGCTAAATTTTTTAAAATTAAGCACATTAACCTCAAAAGGATCTGCTCCTTTTTAAAAAATTAAAATGACATACCCAAATCTGACTGCCTGTAGTTCAGGCCCTGAAGCAAGGATATGCATATTATTGGTACCATTTGAAAGGAAACACTTTGAAGTTTGTGGAAATGTGAAAGGAATGTAGGAGAATACAACACAATAGATCTGGTAAAAGATAATACGAAGATAAAAACAACCGTTATTGTTTGTACCATCATCTTTGAAATGCAAGAGAAAGGCCATACTGTATTGTGCTTTACAAACGGTGCAGCCTACCTGTTTGACTTTCACCCCTCCAGTTTTATTTAGAGCTTTTCTGCTACAGATACATACATTTTACCTATACAATTTAACTATACATTTTACATATATATTTACCTATACATTTTACCTATACATTTAACTATACATTTTACCTATACATTTTACCTATACATTTAACTATACATTTTACCTATACATTTTACCTATACATTTTACCTATACATTTTACCTATACATTTTACCTATACATTTTACCTATACATTTTACATATACATTTTACTTTTATATATAACAACAATACATTACCAAACAAACTCTTTAATCCCACCCCTCAGCCCATCGAACCTATCACCATAGACCTCAGCTCTTTATTCCCACCCCTCAGCCCATCGAACCTATCACCATAGACCTCAGCTCTTTAATCCCACCCCTCAGCCCATCGAACCTATCACCATAGACCTCAGCTCTTTAATCCCACCCCTCAGCCCATCGAACCTATCACCATAGACCTCAGCTCTTTAATCCCACCCCTCAGCCCATCAGCCCAACCTATCACCATAGACCTCAGCTCTTTAATCCCACCCCTCAGCCCATCGAACCTATCACCATAGACCTCAGCTCTTTAATCCCACCCCTCAGCCCATCGAACCTATCACCATAGACCTCAGCTCTTTAATCCCACCCCTCAGCCCATCGAACCTATCACCATAGACCTCAGCTCTTTAATCCCACCCCTCAGCCCATCGAACCTATCACCATAGACCTCAGCTCTTTAATCCCACCCTCAGCCCATCGAACCTATCACCATAGACCTCAGCTCTTTAATCCCACCCATCCCATCAGCCACTCTCAGCCCATCCCACCTATCACCATAGACCACCCTCTCAGCCCATCCCATCTATCACCATAGACCCCCCTCTCAGCCCATCCCATCTATCACCATAGACCACCCTCTCAGCCCATCCCATCTACCACCATAGACCACCCTCTCAGCCCATCCCACCTATCACCATAGACCACCCTCTCAGCCCATCCCATCTATCACCATATACCACCCTCTCAGCCCATCCCACCTATCACCATAGACCACCCTCTCAGCCCATCCCACCTATCACCATAGACCACCCTCTCAGCCCATCCCATCTATCACCAACGACCACCCTCTCAGCCCATCCCATCTATCACCATAGACCACCCTCTCAGCCCATCCCATCTATCACCATAGACCACCCTCTCAGCCCATCCCATATATCACCATAGACCACCCTCTCAGCCCATCCCACCTATCACCATAGACCACCCTCTCAGCCCATCCCATCTATCACCATAGACCACCCTCTCAGCCCATCCCATCTATCACCATAGACCACCCTCTCAGCCCATCCCATCTATCACCATAGACTACCCTCTCAGCCCATCCCATCTATCACCATAGACCACCCTCTCAGCCCATCCCATCTATCACCATAGACCACCCTCTCAGCCCATCCCATATATCACCATAGACCACCCTCTCAGCCCATCCCACCTATCACCATAGACCACCCTCTCAGCCCATCCCATCTATCACCATAGACTACCCTCTCAGCCCATCCCATCTATCACCATAGACCACCCTCTCAGCCCATCCCATCTATCACCATAGACCACCCTCTCAGCCCATCCCATCTATCACCATAGACCACCCTCTCAGCCCATCCCACCTACCACCATAGACCACCCTCTCAGCCCATCCCATCTATCACCATAGACCACCCTCTCAGCCCATCCCATCTATCACCATAGACCACCCTCTCAGCCCATCCCATCTATCACCATAGACTACCCTCTCAGCCCATCCCATCTATCACCATAGACCACCCTCTCAGCCCATCCCATCTATCACCATAGACCACCCTCTCAGCCCATCCCATCTATCACCATAGACCACCCTCTCAGCCCATCCCATCTATCACCATAGACCTCGTTTGGTTTCCATGTGCCATGTATTTTTAAATTGTGTTGTGATGTTTTACAAAAAGTTTGAATCTTTCCAATCCACAGATTGTGAGCTAAAGATGAAAACCTTTCCTCTGAGTGTTATTATATTATTTATTGACTGACTAGTTTTCCAGATCGCCCAACAACGCTATTTGTAAGGTTCATTATAAGTGGATGTTGTGATTTTTTTTAACCATTCCTGAACCTGTGACCAGAAACAAGCTACATTAGGGTCAATACCAGAATAAATTACCTATTGATTCGGTCTCTTCGCAATAAAATCTAAATTCACATCATAATGTTTGTTAAAACCTGCCTAAAATAAATAATGGATTTTTTGTGATGGTGTGGGCTATTTTCAATTGATTTATTAGACTTTTTTAATGTGGATGTTCCAAAGATCCACATCAATGGCTTGAAGCTTATATGTGGAAGCCGGATATGCTAATGCAGGTTTATGTTAATTAATGGTCAATAACTGTCAGACTGTTAGTTATTTGCATGAAAATCACCGGCTGACAAAATGTAATAACCACCACAGCCCTAGTTTCAGGATGAGTCCCTGTCAAAATAAAAGTATAAATGTCTGATATTCTGAGAACATTGTAAACTAAGTACTGGGTATGTTCTCATTGATGTTAAGGAAATGTTCCAGGGATATTTCATTGGAAACACAAGCATTGTCATTCACTTTTGTAACAGTCCTTGAACATTCCTAGAACATTCCTATGAAAACCTTAGGTAAGGACATTATGAGACTCTTAAAGGAACGTTAAAGGAACGTTAAAGGAACGTTAAAGGAACGCTCACTAAAGGTGTGGGAGCGGTTGTTGTTATCTGGAGTGCACTCATCTGCACCTTGTCTCTGCTGGTATCCCAGCTTCTCTCATTTATTCCCATTTTCCTCTGTGAATGACTTCTTCAGCAAAAATGCCGGTGCCTCTGCAATTCCAATGTTCACCAACACGTACTGATAATTCAGCTCAAAGCTGGCTTTGAGTTACTGTTAAAGGAGTGAGGAAAATATGCAGTACAGTGCTTTGTTTATAGAGAATAGTTGATAGGAGGGGGAAGTTCAAATAAAGTAGCACGTCAGAAATGCCCTGTTGCCTTCAACGGAGTCCCTCAACGTCACGCCCTCATCGACTGTGTACCAACCCTCTCCGTGCCCTAAGCACCGCAACTCTCCCAGAGAAAGAGTTGGAGTGTCTCCAAGGGCCAACTACCGGTACAAATCAGAACCTCTACTCACTGGGGTTCAAAGGGAAATTCAGATGCTATAATGATAACCTCATTCATTAAATATGACACTAGGAGAATTTCCACATTGAAAACTCAAGAGTATCATTTCTCGGTCTCCGAGCAGAGAGATCATGGAGAAAGCATGCTAAGTATTCCGCTTGGGCGAGACATGTCAGTAGTCGTGTAATTAAGTTTGTATTAAATACTCCTGGTCCTTCTCTACTACTATCCTCTGAGTCGGCCGCGGGTATTGATATCCCTCTGCGCCTACAGAACTAAAGACATCCGCTGTCACTTGAACAGCAGCTGGCATTAATGATGAACTAACCGCCCCAACGTTTGGAGGCATGGGACTGGTGGTATGAGAAGTGAGAGACGTGTCTATTCGATTCCGATTCCTCCACCAATAGATTTACCTCTGTCAATGGAAAGGGATAGTTTTTTTCAATCCGTTCCCTTTGATGCTATGTTAATACTGTGGGTGAAGACTCCGTGTGAGAGTGTCTGTGAGAAAGAAATTGAGAGACAGAGGCATTCACCCCACTGAAATCAACCCCCTGGTCTGCACTGAGGGATGTGGGCGGCAGTCTGTCCTTTTGACTGGCTGCCAACAAGGTTGCATGTTCCTATTCAGGATTGTAATAAGCCACCTGGGAGGTATGGACCAGGGGGTTATTGTCCATCATGACACAGGCCTCAGGTTGACTCAACCAAACTATCTTAAGAAGTTCAAATAGTGTATTGTTTTGATTCTGTAAGAATGGATTAAAATGACTAAAGCATGACCTACAGGCTTCGACTGAAAAATGAACACCTTGTCGGATTGACCCCGGCTGTGGCTATAGAACAAAGCTTGTGCTGTGTAACTCCTGCGTCTTGGATTAATTATTGAACAAAGAAAGCATCTTTTTTTTGTCTTGCAGAGATGAATCCAAAAATCTCTTTGATAATGCTGTATTTTTCTCCCAGTGTGGCTTCAACAAATGGTTGGCACAATTAACAAAGTCCAGACAGCACTGCTATACTGACCTCACAACAACAGGACATTGAGTATCACTGACTGTTGTGGTGATATCAGAACCTCACGAGTACTCCACTTTGTCACTGAACACATGCAACACACCCGGGAAAAAAAGCAATTTAAAACACATTTTAAAAGGTAATGCAACCATAGTTCTCATGAATAAAATCAAGGGATTGTGTACTCGGTGAAACAAGCTTGGAGCTCAGTTACATTAGCCGATTGCATGGAGCTGGTTGTTCAATACTGGATGACCTCTACTAAACACCATGTACTGTTTCAGGGATGTGTGAAGGACCACAGGGAAGTCCGACAAGAACAGAGACAAAGAGGTTTTTATTGTCACCGTACAACAACACACTCCGGTTCACTTTGGGGACTTTTATAACAGGGTAATGTGGTTTCGAGGAGGAAATAGGTACAGAGGAATACAATTAACCATGCAAAGTTATACACACAAAAAGGCTCTGCAAGGAAAATAGCCATATATATATTTACACAGTACTGCATCACACAAGTTAAGATAAATACAATAAATAGTGTTCTCAAATGAACAGTATAAAGATAAACAATATGTGTGAATCTAAACGTGGATAATGTTGCAGTGACTGAATCACATATCAATGAATATTGATAGCTAAACATTAAGCAGGCCCAGGTAGAGCCTGAAGCTAACAGGCCCAGGTAGAACCTGAAGTGAGGAGGACCGGGTAGAGCCTGAAGCTAACAGGCCATGGAAGAGCCTGAAGCTAACAGGCCCAGGAAGAGCCTGAAGCTAACAAGCCCAGGTAGAGCCTGAAGCTAACAGACCCAGGTAGAGCCTGAAGTGAGGAGGACCGGGTAGAGCCTGAAGCTAACAGCCCATGGAAGAGCCTGAAGCTAACAGGCCCAGGAAGAGCCTGAAGCTAACAAGCCCAGGTAGAGCCTGAAGCTAACAGACCCAGGTAGAGCCTGAAGTGAGGAGGACCGGGTAGAGCCTGAAGCTAACAGGCCATGGAAGAGCCTGAAGCTAACAGGCCCAGGAAGAGCCTGAAGCTAACAAGCCCAGGTAGAATCTGAAGCTAACAGGCCCAGGTAGAGCCTGAAGCTAACAGGAGCAGGTAGAGCCTGAAGCTAACAGGCCCAGGTAGAGCCTGAAGCTAGCGTTAGCCATGTCAGGTATGCTATAAACCATAAGGCCTGGTAATGACCACCATGTGGGGAAGGCACTGCCACTGTAGCATAAAACGACACCAGTAACATACAACCACACCAGTACCATACAACCACACGAGTAAAGTATGCACTATCTGCACAATAAGGACTGAAATGTGAGACAATGACATCAGCTGAACAGCCCCCATGTAGCCTTAGCATTATCATTAGCGGTGGGCTACAAACATTTAGTAGGCTACGCAGGTCATGCTACAAACATTTAGCTGGCTACGCAGGTCATGCTACAAACATTTAGCAGGCTAGGCAGGTCATGCTACAAACAGTTAGCAGGCTAGGCAGGTCATGCTACAAACAGTTAGCTGGCTAGGCAGGTCATGCTACAAACATTTAGCAGGCTAGGCAGGTCATACTAACAAACAGTTAGCAGGCTAGGCAGGTCATGCTACAAACATTTAGCTGGCTACGCAGGTCATGTTTCAAACATTTAGCTGGCTAGGCAGGTCATGCTACAAACAGTTAGCAGACTACACAGGTCATGCTACAAACATTTAGCAGGCTACACAGGTCATGCTAACAAACATTTAGCAGGCTAGGAAAGTCATGCTAACAAACATTTAGCAGGCTAGGCAGGTCATGCTAACAAACATTTAGCAGGCTAGGCAGGTCATACTAACAAAATATTAGCCTAGCAAGCAAAGCACATACATTAGTACAAACACCAATCCCTGCAAAACAGTAAGGTGGGCACCAGCAAGGTAATTATAGGACACACACAAGAGCAACGATTGGTTAGTTGGCAAGTCTATCGTGGGCTGTAAGGTCCTTTTTAACACTGGGAAAGAAAGCAGCTGTGTCGTCTGTTCTCTGCAGGGGAATAAAGATCACTCGACTGTGTATGAGGAGATGAGCATAAGGGAGAGTCCTGCTGATCCAGGTTTTGACTGCTCTCTGGCACATTGACAATGGAGAGAATAAATACACAGGCACTCACATTCAGTACACACACACGCGCACACGCACACGCACACGCGCACGCGCACGCGCACGCACGCACACGCACACACACACACACACACACACACACACACACACACACACACACACACACACACACACACACAGATGCACACACACACACACGCACACACACACACACACACACACACACACACACACACACACACACACACACACACACACACACACAGTACATTGAAAGATGCACACACACACACACACACACACACACACACACACACACACACACACACACCGACACACATACAGTACATTGACAGATGCACACACACACACACACACACATACACACACACACACACACACACACACACACACAAACATACACACCACAAACACATCGCTGACAACAGATGGCAGATTCTGTGTTAGCCTGCCAACTATTCACTTGGAAATCCATGAGAAAAAAATTGATGTTTTGTGCTGTGCCAGGACTGTAACTCCATATTGTACAACTGTCCACATCCTCTATGATTTGAGTAATAACGAATGTTTGAATCAAACACTATTCAACATAGTGTGTTTGAAGTCTCTGATCTCAGAACAGTCAACTGTTGTGAGCCAAATGCAACAACTGGCCTCAGCCTTGTTGTGCATACCGTCCAGTTAGATGACTGTTCAACACCTAAGGGCAGGGCTGGTCCCCACCCAACTCCCTTCCCAACCTTACCTCAACATGCTGGTCCCCACCCAACTCCCTTCCCAACCTTACCTCAACATGCTGGTCCCCACCCAACTCCCTTCCCAACCTTACCTCAACATGCTGGTTCCCACCCAACTCCCTCACAAACCTTACCTCAACATGCTGGTTCCCACCCAACTCCCTTCCCAACCTTACCTCAACATGCTGGTTCCCACCCAACTCCCTCACAAACCTTACCTCAACATGCTGGTCCCCACCCAACTCCCTCACAAACCTTACCTCAACATGCTGGTTCCCACCCAACTCCCTCACAAACCTTACCTCAACATGCTGGTCCCCACCCAACTCCCTTCCCAACCTCAACATGCTGGTTCCCACCCAACTCCCTCAAAACATGCTGGTCCCCACCCAACTCCCTTCCTAACACAAACATGCTGGTTCCCACCCAACTCCCTCAAAACAACATGCTGGTCCCCACCCAACTCCCTCACAAACCTTACCTCAACATGCTAGTCCCCACCCAACTCCCTTCCTAACCTTACCTCAACATGCTGGTTCCCACCCAACTCCCTCACAAACCTTACCTCAACATGCTGGTTCAAATCAAATCAAATCAAATCAAATTTATTTATATAGCCCTTCGTACATCAGCTGATATCTCAAAGTGCTGTACAGAAACCCAGCCTAAAACCCCAAACAGCAAGCAATGCAGGTGTAGAAGCACGGTGGCTAGGAAAAACTCCCGAGAAAGGCCAAAACCTAGGAAGAAACCTAGAGAGGAACCAGGCTATGTGGGGTGGCCAGTCCTCTTCTGGCTGTGCCGGGTGGAGATTATAACAGAACATGACCAAGATGTTCAAATGTTCATAAATGACCAGCATGGTCGAATAATAATAAGGCAGAACAGTTGAAACTGGAGCAGCAGCATGGCCAGGTGGACTGGGGACAGCAAGGAGTCATCATGTCAGGTAGTCCTGGGGCATGGTCCTAGGGCTCAGGTCAGTTGAAACTGGAACAGCAGCATGGCCAGGTGGACTGGGGACAGTAAGGAGTCATCATGTCAGGTAGTCCTGGGGCATGGTCCTAGGGCTCAGGTCCTCCGAGAGAGAGAAAGAAAGAGAGAAGGAGAGAATTAGAGAACGCACACTTAGATTCACACAGGACACCGAATAGGACAGGAGAAGTACTCCAGATATAACAAACTGACCCCAGCCCCCGACACATAAACTACTGCAGCATAAATACTGGAGGCTGAGACAGGAGGGGTCAGTAGACACTGTGGCCCCATCCGAGGACACCCCCGGACAGGGCCAAACAGGAAGGATATAACCCCACCCACTTTGCCAAAGCACAGCCCCCACACCACTAGAGGGATATCTTCAACCATCAACTTACCATCCTGAGACAAGGCTGAGTATAGCCCACAAAGATCTCCGCCACGGCACAACCCAAAGGGGGGGCGCCAACCCAGACAGGATGACCACAACAGTGAATCAACCCACTCAGGTGACGCACCCCCTCCAGGGACGGCATGAGAGAGCCCCAGTAAGCCAGTGACTCAGCCCCTGTAATAGGGTTAGAGGCAGAGAATCCCAGTGGAAAGAGGGGAACCGGCCAGGCAGAGACAGCAAGGGCGGTTCGTTGCTCCAGATCCTTTCCGTTCACCTTCCCACTCCTGGGCCAGAGATCAGGATTACCTTAGCTTTCTTGGGAACAGGAACAATGGTGGCCCTCTTGAAGCATGTGGGAACAACAGACTGGGATAGGGATTGATTGCATATGTCCGTAAACACACCAGCCAGCTGGTCTGCGCATGCTCTGAGGGCGCGGCTGGGGATGCTGTCTGGGCCTGCAGCCTTGCGAGGGTTGACACGTTTAAATGTTTTCCTCACGTTGGCTGCAGTGAAGGAGAGTCCGCATGTTTTAGTTGTGGGCCGTGTCAGTGGCACTGTATTGTCCTCACAGCGGGCAAAAAAGTTCTTTAGTCTGCCTGGTAGCAAGACATCCTGGTCCGTGACTGGGCTGGTTTTCTTTTTGTAATCCGTGATTGACTGTAGACCCTGCCACATACCTCTTGTGTCTGAGCCGTTGAATTGAGATTCTACTTTGTCTCTATACTGATGCTTAGCGTGTTTGATTGCCTTGCGGAGGGAATAGTTACACTGTTTGTATTCGGTCATGTTTCCGGTCACCTTGCCCTGATTAAAAGCAGTGATTCGGGCTTTCAGTTTCATGCGAATGCTGCCATCAATCCACGGTTTCTGGTTTGGGAATGTTTTAATCGTTGCTATGGGATCGACATCTTCAACGCACGTTCTAATGAACTCGCTCACCGAATCAGTGTATTCATCAATGTTGTTGTCTGACGCAATACAAAACATATCCCAGTCCACGTGATGGAAGCAGTCTTGGAGTGTGGAATCATATTGGTCGGACCAGCGTTGAACAGACCTCAGCGTGGGAGCTTCTTGTTTTAGTTTCTGTCTGTAGGCAGGGATCAACAAAATGGAGTCGTGGTCAGCTTTTCCGAAAGGAGGGCGGGGCAGGGCCTTATATGCGTCGCGGAAGTTAGAATAGCAGTGATCCAAGGTTTTTCCAGCCCTGGTTGCGCAATCGATATGCTGATAAAATTTAGGGAGTCTTGTTTTCAGATTAGCCTTGTTAAAATCCCCAGCTACAATGAATGCAGCCTCCGGATAAATGGATTCCAGTTTGCAAAGAGTCAAATAAAGTTAGTTCAGAGCCATCGATGTGTCTGCTCGGGGGGAATATATACGGCTGTGATTATAATCGAAGAGAATTCCCTTGGTAGATAATGCGGTCGACATTTGATTGTGAGGTATTCTAAATCAGGTGAACAGAAGGACTTGAGTACCTGTATGTTGTTATGATCACACCACGTCACGTTAACCATGAAGCATACGCCCCCGCCCCCGCCCCTCTTCTTACCAGAAAGATGTTTGTTTCTGTCTGCGCGATGCGTGGAGAAACCAGCTGGCTGCACTGATTCCGATAGCGTCTCTCCAGTGAGCCATGTTTCCGTGAAGCAAAGAACGTTACAGTCTCTGATGTCCCTCTGGAATGCTACCCTTGCTCGGATTTCATCAACCTTGTTGTCAAGAGACTGGACATTGGCGAGAAGAATGCTAGTGAGTGGTGCACAATGTGCCCGTCTCCGGAGTCTGACCAGAAGACCGCTCCGTTTCCCCCTTTTATGAAGTCGTTTTTTTGGGTCGCCGGCTGGGATCCATTCCGTTGTCCTGGGTGAAAGGCAGGACACAGGATCCGCTTCGCGAAAGTCATATTCTTGGTCGTACTGATGGTGAGTTGACGCTGCTCTTATGTTCAGTAGTTCTTCTCGACTGTATGTAATGAAACCTAAGATGACCTGGGGTACTAATGTTAGAAATAACACGTAAAAAAACAAAAAACTGCATAGTTTCCTAGGAACGCGAAGCGAGGCGGCAATCTCTGTCGACGCCGGAAGTTATGCTGGTTCCCACCCAACTCCCTTCCTAACCTTAAGTCAACATGCTGGTTCCCACCCAACTCCCTTCCTAACCTTACCTCAACATGCTGGTTCTCACCCAACTCCCTCACAAACCTTACCTCAACATGCTCGTTCTCACCCAACTCCCTCACAAACCTTACCTCAACAGGCTGATCCCCACCCAACTCCCTTCCTAACCTTAACTCAACATGCTGGTTCCCACCCACCCAACTCCCTTCCTAACCTTACCTCAACATGCTGGTTCCCACCCAACTCCCTCCCTAACCTTACCTCAACATGCTGGTTCCCACCCAACTCCCTCACAAACCTTACCTCAACAGGCTGATCCCCACCCAACTCCCTTCCTAACCTTACCTCAACATGCTGGTTCCCACCCAACTCCCTTCCTAACCTTAACTCAACATGCTGGTTCCCACCCAACTCCCTTCCTAACCTTAACTCAACATGCTGGTTCCCACCCACCCACCCAACTCCCTTCCTAACCTTACCTCAACATGCTGGTTCTCACCCAACTCCCTCACAAACCTTACCTCAACAGGCTGATCCCCACCCAACTCCCTTCCTAACCTTACCTCAACATGCTGGTTCCCACCCAACTCCCTCACTGAACGTACCTCAACATGCTGGTCCCCACCCAACTCCCACACTAACCTCACCTCAACATGCTGGTTTCCACCCAACTCCCTTCCTAACCTTAACTCAACATTCTGGTTCCCACCCAACTCCCTTCCTAACCTTAACTCAACATGCTTACTAAAACAGTGACCTTGTACCTTTTTAAAATTTTATTTACACAAAATCGTCCAAGGCCAGAATGAATATTGGTAATAGTTCCTTTAGACTGTGATTGTACTCAGTACATTCTACACATGTACGAGGAGATGCATAACTCTGTTTACAGAACCGTTTCGACTCCAATTAGACCCCAAGTCATAGAATGGTGCCATTCACTCCAATTTGTTCTACCTTCCTTTCTGATCTGAAAATAACTTAACAGAATGGTCTTTCGCTCATTACAAAAGGCCTTGACTGCACTTGACGAGCCCCCCCAACCTCTCATTTTCCATATTCCCACATTTCCACATTCTGCTCTCCAGATCCTGTGGGGTGATTGAAAGGAGGTGGGCTGTGATGATCTCCTGAAACACTTTTCCCAGAGGTCTGCTCTGAGGCGGTAAGCGTGATGAAATCCACATCGGCCGAGGTCACCCGGTTCTCTATGGTTGTAATTGGAGACAAACTTAGACTCTTGATTGGAATCCTTACACCATCCCATTGGCTTGGTCTTGAAGAGAAGACGGGCGGCAGGGAATAGCTTTTGACGGCTGCTGCTGCTGGTAACAGTTAGGAGACATCAAGCATCCTTCCCAATCAATCTGCGATGATGAAGAAAGAGCAACAGTGATTTGTCTCCGGCGATTTTGGCTGTCGGAGATGTTTAACTTCCTGGAGCATAATGGCTCTTGCGCCGTAGGTAAACCACCATTACCACACTGTTTATTTGGAAGGGGGTTCTCATGGCCTCGAACCAGGGCCGACGGACACCAAGCCAGAGAGATCAGGGAGGGGAGAAGGGTAAATGAAGAAAGAGACGGGGGAAAGAGAGGAAGACCCAATTTATTTGAAAGTAATTGGCTCCACTTGAGCAAACACCCTCACTTGCTCAGACGTCTCATCAATCCAGGACCAGTGCCAACAATGAAAAAAAAAGATTTCTTCCTACGTTCACCCGGGCAGGCCAAGAGAGGGGGAAGTTAATTGGGCAGCGTTTGGAAACTGACGGTCTTCTTCCTGCTCAGTTTTTTTTATTTACTTTAGCAAGTCACTCATGAGCCGCTCGTAAAACAATTTGGTATATTATTATTTGAAACCTTAGCAATGACTCTGCTTTGCAACAGCGTTTTGCTCCGTCACAATTGTTATGAAGCATAATCACTTTCAAGTCTTCAATGTTCCTATCGCAGTCTAATTGGAGTAATCAGAATGTTTAGTAGGAATAATTTTAGAAGCCCAAACCAAACAGATTTAGGTCTTCTGCTTCATAGATACATGTGTACAGTGAATTAATTCTTAATATCTGTGCGTACATGATGATATACACCTTGTGAGAAAGACAACATCGTCAATGTAACTCTAAACTCATGCTCTCATGCAGTGTCCTCACTCAATTGCCTCTATTTCCACTGTGCATACAGAACTATTATCTCTAAAATCTGCCTCAGTTTCTCTGGTATATAAAAGGAAACAAGTAAATAAATTAATAAGTACTGATATGTCAGTATGTGCATTTGAAAATGAGGTGGAATAAAAAACAACCGTGTGATGAGGTTCTCCTTGTCAAACGACGTGATAACAGACAGGGAAAGTCCGGCTCTGTCACCCCATCCGGAACCTTTCCTGGTCAGATCATCAGCGTGTGGGCTGCCCCCCCCCACCAGCAGGACAGTTCTGCTCAGGAAAGAGGAAGCTCTCTGAAACAATAGGGCCAGGCGGTGTAGCATCGGGACAAGGATGATAACTGGAACATCTCTGGTTGCCCCCTTGACATATCGTTGTTGGGCCAGCCAACAGGAGTCACCAGGGCTCTAGTGGGCCGCGGCCAGCCAGACGCCTCCAGGGCCCCTGATGGCTGGAGGATGGGCAGGGTTGGGGGGGAGTGAGGCCATAGAGGGTATGGTGCATCCGTCTGAAAGGGTGTCATGCCCCGGTCACCTGACAGAGAGTGGCGGCGGCGGGGGGGTCGTCAATATCATGTGATATTGGACAGTCATGCTGTCAGACAATCCCCAGGAGTCTCTTCCACTGTCACACACACACACACACACACACACACACACACACACACACACACACACACACACACACACACACACACACACACACGCACACACACACACACAGAGACACACTCCTCTGGCCCCTCTCCACAGAGTCAAATGCTTGTTAACCTGAGTGAACTCACCCAGTCTGTCTGTCTGGCCCGCTGATAAGTATTCTAATAAAAACCCGCCGCGAGAGGTCCTGTCCCCACTTCTATAGTAACCAATCTTTTGTCCCGGCTTAGGTCAAGAGGTCATCCCCATTTTTAAAAGCCGTAGAGCCAAACGAAGACAAATCGGTTGGCTCTAATTGTTGCCTGGAAATGCTGTGGAGTGATATAGCATGTCCGGGAATCCTACTGCCGTTTAAATCACTAACCACCATCCCTCTCACTGCGATCCTGACCCAGAATGCAGGCTTTCTGTCTGTTTGTCTAGGGCCTGCGCACTGTGCACAATGAGGAAGGGTGAGTGGAGTTTATCAGTCCGCTGACTAAAGCAAAGGAGTGGACGAGGTTCAAATATGTTAAAGGTCTCAGAATCAGGATCTATCATAGTTACTTAATGTGAGAAAGGCCCGTTACAAATAGGCTGATATTTATTTACATGCATTTGTATTAATCTTCTGTGGCTCTAAAAGTATTGTCATTAGACCACTAGATCATCTAGATATCAATTACTGACTGTTTCATCTAGAGCCATGTGATATTTTCGTTAGGGGATATCAATTTCACAAAGTTGAATTTCAATGTTTTGTTCCTTACACCATAATATTTAATCTGACATACACTACCAGTCAAAATTTGGACACACCTACTCATTTAAGGGTTTTTATCCATTGTAGAACAATAGTGAAGACATCAACACTATGAAATAACACATATGAAATCATGTAGTAACCAAAAAAGTGTAAAACAAATAAAAAAATATTTCAGATTTTAGATTCTTCAAAGTAGCCGCCCTTTGCATTGATGACAGCTTTTCAAACTCTTGGCATTCTCTCAACCAGCTTTATGAGGTAGTCACCTGGAATGCATTTCAATTAACAGGTGTGCCTTGTTAAAAAAAAAGTGGAATTTCTTTCCTTCTTTATGCGTTTGACTTAATCAGTTGTGTTGTGATAAGGTATGGGTGGTAAACAGAATATAGCCCTATTTGGTAAAAGACCAAGTCCATATTATGGCAAGAAAAGCTCAAATAAACAAAGTGAAATGACAGTCAATCATTACTTTAAGACATGAAGGTCAGTAAATCCGAAAAATGTCCAGAACAACAATGCCCCAATTTTTTGGTACTTTATGTGTGTGTGTCTAAGCCCAAATTCTGTAGTCCAAATCTTTCACAGCCCTGGGGAATATGATGCTATGACATGATCAGATGTACTACTTATACTTACTGCTTATACCTATAGTACTTATAATGGATGCTTGGTAAGTGAGGCTACCTGTCTGGTGTGTGTGTGTGTGGGGTGTATGTGTGATGTGTATGTGGTGTTGTAAGTGGTGTGTGTGTGGTGTGTGGTGAGTGTGTGTGTGTGTGTGTGGTGGGTGTGTTTCTACTCAGGTGATACGTAGCCAAGTTGCTCTCATTCTGTCCAGCTGCTCCCCAGACTCCTCAAGCGCTGACAATGAGGTGAAGGAAATAAAAGAGAGCGCCTGTTTGAAGGAAAATATACCAAGATGAAGTGTAGCCCGGCCTCTCTGACATAAATCCAATACTTTTGCGAGGGGCAGCTTGATCCTGTGTAGTTATTACATCACTTTCCGCTAAAAGTATGTCTACCCTACCACCATATAAAATCAAGTAGCTGAAGCATCTCTGCTAGATTTGAAGCAGGGAGCTAGCTAGCATTAACACCAATGGCAAAGCGACACCAAAGATTTCAACCAACAGAAACATGGCGAAACTCAGACATACTGTAACCGTTGCCCTCACAGAATGTTTTTTCCTCACTTCAATCAAAGCCCCTCTCTAAGTGAGTACACATAACATCCTTTTTTCCCCTCTGGCTGTGTGCTACGGGCCAGTTGATAGGACCTCTGGCTGTGTGTTAGGGGCCAGTTTATAGGACCTCTGGCTGTGTGTTAGGGGCCAGTTGATAGGACCTCTGGCTGTGTGTTAGGGGCCAGTTAACAGGACCTCTGGCTGTGTGTTACGGGCCAGTTAACAGGACCCCTGGCTGTGTGTTACGGGCCAGTTGATAGGACCTCTGGCTGTGTGTTAGGGGCCAGTTGATAGGACCTCTGGCTGTGTGTTAGGGGCCAGTTGATAGGACCTCTGGCTGTGTGTTAGGGGCCAGTTGATAGGACCTCTGGCTGTGTGTTAGGGGCCAGTTGATAGGACCTCTGGCTGTGTGTTAGGGGCCAGTTTATAGGACCTCTGGCTGTGTGTTAGGGGCCAGTTGATAGGACCTCTGGCTGTGTGTTAGGGGCCAGTTAACAGGACCTCTGTGATATTGACAACAATCCTCTGAAAACACATTTAGCCTTGTCTTGTCGAACATGCATGACCGGTCGTCAACTCCTGTGTTTGTCTTGGACATTCGAGAGACTGTCAGATTGCTGATGGATACAGTCACATTGTTGAGGGAGACTGTCCCATTGTTGAGGGAGAATGTCCCATTGTTGAGGGAGACTGTCCCATTGTTGAGCAAGACTGTCCCATTGTTGAGGGAGACTGTCCCATTGTTGAGGGAGACTGTCCCATTGTTGAGGGAGACTGTCCCATTGTTGAGGGAGACTGTCCCAGTGTTGAGGAAGACTGCCCCATTGTTGAGGGAGACTGTCCCATTGTTTGATGGAGACTGTCAAATTGTTGAGGAAGACTGTCAAATTGTTGAGGGAGACTGTCCCATTGTTGAGGGAGACTGTCCCATTGTCGAGGGAGACTGTCCCATTGTTGAGGGAGACTGTCACATTGTTGAGGGAGACTGTCCGATTGTTTGATGGAGACTGTCAAATTGTTGAGGAAGACTGTCAAATTGTTGAGGGAGACTGTCCCATAGTTGAGGGAGACTGTCCCATTGTTGGGGGAGACTTTCCCATTGTTGATGGAGACCGTCACATAGTTTTTTATGACTCAGTGCAGTCTTCCTGAACAGACAGTGAACAGGTTCATATTTCTTGCAAGGAGTACAATTCAACAGTTCAGTCTTAATGAAAGGATAGGTGTCCCACTAGCGGGACAAATTCCTGTGAAACTGGAGGGCGCGCAATTCAAATAAATAATCATAAACATTATGGATATTAAACATTTAGGTACATGCAAGTGTCTTATACCCGTTAAAAGCTTAAATTATTGTTAATCTAACTGCACTGTCAGATTTACAGTGGGCTTTATAGCTAAAACATGCCATGCGATTGTTTGAGGACGGCGCCCCACATCAAAATATTTTTCCACCGGCACAGGTTTCATAAATTCACAAATAGCGATTAAATATTCACTTACTTTTTGAAACTCTTCCTCTGATTTGTCATCCTAAGGGTCAGAGCTATAACATCTAACACACGCTACAGGCCAAAGAGGGTGGGATGGATGAATAGATGAAGAGAAGTGAAAGAGATGTATGGTGAGGTCATACCTGTTTATAGTCTTCGGATTGTTTCCAAAGAGTGATTTCTTGATTAAAAAAAAAACTCAAAAAAGTTCATTTTTTGTACATCTGTGTACTTTGGTGGGAAACACTTTAAATAAAAATTCTGCCAATGAAGTGTTTGTGGAAAATAAGTTAGAACTCTTCAGGAGTAGAAGCAGATACGGGACTTAGAAGGCTGCTTAAGATAGAGGAGAAAATTTAACTTCAAAAGCCCTTTTGGTGAAGTAATTGTAAGCTACACTTGAAACAGGCTGTAATTGTATAGCCATCCCATTGAGTCTCGACTGAGAGTTTATCCTCAAATTGATTGGTAGGCGCTGACGTGACAGGGTTCTGCTGCTGATAAATATAACTACCCTGGACTTTTAATGGTATCATCTCCCCAGGCGTTCTAATGGTAGAATCTCCCCAGGCGTTCTAATGGTAGAAACTCCCCAGGCATTCTAATGGTAGAAACTCCCCAGGCATTCTAATGGTAGAAACTCCCCAGGCGTTCTAATGGTAGAAACTCCCCAGGCATTCTAATGGTAGAAACTCCCCAGGCGTTCTAATGGTAGAAACTCCCCAGACATTCTAATGGTAGAAACTCCCCAGGCATTCTAATGGTAGAATCTCCCCAGGCGTTCTAATGGTAGAATCTCCCCAGGCGTTCTAATGGTAGAATCTCCCCAAGCGTTCTAATGTTAACAAACTTCCCAGGCGTTCTAATGGTAGAATCTCCCCAGGCGTTCTAATGGTAGAATCTTCCCAGGCGTTCTAATGGTAGAATCTCCCCAGGCATTCTAATGGTAGAATCTCCCCAGGCGTTCTAATGTTAAGAAACTCCCCAGGCGTTCTAATGGTAGAATCTCCCCAGGCATTCTAATGTTAGAATCTCCCCAGGCGTTCTAATGGTAGAATCTCCCCAGGCATTCTAATGGTAGAATCTCCCCAAGTGTTCTAATGGTAGAATCTCCCCAGGCGTTCTAATGGTAGAATCTCCCCAGGCGTTCTAATGGTAGAATCTCCCCAGGCGTTCTAATGGTAGAATCTCCCCAGGCGTTCTAATGGTAGAATCTCCCCAGGCGTTCTAATGGTAGAATCTCCCCAGGCGTTCTAATGGTAGAATCTCCCCAGGCGTTCTAATGTTAAGAATCTCCCCAGGCTTTCTAATGTTAAGAAACTCCCCAGGCGTTCTAATGGTAGAATCTCCCCAGGCGTTCTAATGGTAGAATCTCCCCAGGCATTCTAATGGTAGAATCTCCCCAGGCGTTCTAATGGTAGAATCTCCCCAGGGATTCTAATGGTAGAAACTCCCCAGGCGTTCTAATGGTAGAAACTCCCCAGGCGTTCTAATGGTAGAATCTCCCCAGGCGTTCTAATGGTAGAAACTCCCCAGGCGTTCTAATGGTAGAATCTCCCCAGGCATTCTAACGGTAGAAACTCCTCAGGCTTTCTAATGTTAAGAAACTCCCCAGGCAGGCATTCTATTGGTAGAATCTCCCCAGGCATTCTAATGGTAGAAACTCCCCAGGCGTTCTAATGGTAGAATCTCCCCAGGCATTCTAATGGTAGAAACTCCCCAGGCATTCTAATGGTAGAAACTCCCCAGGCGTTCTAATGGTAGAAACTACCCAGGCATTCTAATGGTAGAATCTCCCCAGGCGTTCTAATGGTAGAAACTCCCCAGGCGTTCTAATGGTAGAAACTCCCCAGGCGTTCTAATGTTAGAAACTCCCCAGGCGTTCTAATGGTAGAATCTCCCAGGCGTTCTAATGGTAGAATCTCCCCAGGCGTTCTAATGGTAGAAACTCCCCAGGCGTTCTAATGGTAGAATCTCCCCAGGCGTTCTAATGGTAGAAACTCCCCAGGCGTTCTAATGTTAGAATCTCCCCAGGCGTTCTAATGGTAGAAACTCCCCAGGCGTTCTAATGGTAGAATCTCCCCAGGCGTTCTAATGTTAAGAAACTCCCCAGGCGTTCTAATGGTAGAATCTCCCCAGGCATTCTAATGTTAGAATCTCCCCAGGCGTTCTAATGGTAGAATCTCCCCAGGCATTCTAATGGTAGAATCTCCCCAAGTGTTCTAATGGTAGAATCTCCCCAGGCGTTCTAATGGTAGAATCTCCCCAGGCGTTCTAATGGTAGAATCTCCCAGGCGTTCTAATGGTAGAATCTCCCCAGGCGTTCTAATGGTAGAATCTCCCCAGGCGTTCTAATGGTAGAATCTCCCCAGGCGTTCTAATGGTAGAATCTCCCCAGGCGTTCTAATGTTAAGAATCTCCCAGGCTTTCTAATGTTAAGAAACTCCCCAGGCGTTCTAATGGTAGAATCTCCCCAGGCGTTCTAATGGTAGAATCTCCCAGGCATTCTAATGGTAGAATCTCCCCAGGTGTTCTAATGGTAGAATCTCCCCAGGGATTCTAATGGTAGAAACTCCCAGGCGTTCTAATGGTAGAAACTCCCCAGGCGTTCTAATGGTAGAAACTCCCCAGGCGTTCTAATGGTAGAAACTCCCCAGGCGTTCTAATGGTAGAATCTCCCCAGGCATTCTAATGGTAGAAACTCCCCAGGCTTTCTAATGTTAAGAAACTCCCCAGGCAGGCATTCTATTGGTAGAATCTCCCCAGGCATTCTAATGGTAGAAACTCCCCAGGCGTTCTAATGGTAGAATCTCCCCAGGCATTCTAATGGTAGAAACTCCCAGACATTCTAATGGTAGAAACTCCCCAGGCATTCTAATGGTAGAATCTCCCCAGGCGTTCTAATGGTAGAATCTCCCCAGGTGTTCTAATGGTAGAATCTCCCCAAGCGTTCTAATGTTAACAAACTTCCCAGGCGTTCTAATGGTAGAATCTCCCCAGGCGTTCTAATGGTAGAATCTTCCCAGGCGTTCTAATGGTAGAATCTCCCCAGGCATTCTAATGGTAGAATCTCCCCAGGCGTTCTAATGTTAAGAAACTCCCCAGGCGTTCTAATGGTAGAATCTCCCCAGGCATTCTAATGTTAGAATCTCCCCAGGCGTTCTAATGGTAGAATCTCCCCAGGCATTCTAATGGTAGAATCTCCCCAGGCGTTCTAATGGTAGAATCTCCCCAGGCGTTCTAATGTTAAGAAACTCCCCAGGCGTTCTAATGGTAGAATCTCCCCAGGCATTCTAATGTTAGAATCTCCCAGGCGTTCTAATGGTAGAATCTCCCCAGGCATTCTAATGGTAGAATCTCCCCAAGTGTTCTAATGGTAGAATCTCCCCAGGCGTTCTAATGGTAGAAACTCCCCAGGCGTTCTAATGGTAGAATCTCCCCAGGCGTTCTAATGGTAGAAACTCCCCAGGCGTTCTAATGGTAGAATCTCCCCAGGCGTTCTAATGGTAGAATCTCCCAGGCGTTCTAATGGTAGAATCTCCCCAGGCGTTCTAATGTTAAGAAACTCCCCAGGCGTTCTAATGGTAGAATCTCCCCAGGCATTCTAATGTTAGAATCTCCCCAGGCGTTCTAATGGTAGAATCTTCCCAGGCGTTCTAATGGTAGAATCTCCCCAGGCATTCTAATGGTAGAATCTCCCCAGGCGTTCTAATGTTAAGAAACTCCCCAGGCGTTCTAATGGTAGAATCTCCCCAGGCATTCTAATGTTAGAATCTCCCCAGGCGTTCTAATGGTAGAATCTCCCCAGGCATTCTAATGGTAGAATCTCCCCAGGCGTTCTAATGGTAGAATCTCCCCAGGCGTTCTAATGTTAAGAAACTCCCCAGGCGTTCTAATGGTAGAATCTCCCCAGGCATTCTAATGTTAGAATCTCCCCAGGCGTTCTAATGGTAGAATCTCCCCAGGCATTCTAATGGTAGAATCTCCCCAAGTGTTCTAATGGTAGAATCTCCCCAGGCGTTCTAATGGTAGAATCTCCCCAGGCGTTCTAATGGTAGAATCTCCCCAGGCGTTCTAATGGTAGAATCTCCCCAGGCGTTCTAATGGTAGAATCTCCCCAGGCGTTCTAATGGTAGAATCTCCCCAGGCGTTCTAATGGTAGAATCTCCCCAGGCGTTCTAATGGTAGAATCTCCCCAGGCGTTCTAATGTTAAGAATCTCCCCAGGCTTTCTAATGTTAAGAAACTCCCCAGGCGTTCTAATGGTAGAATCTCCCCAGGCGTTCTAATGGTAGAATCTCCCCAGGCATTCTAATGGTAGAATCTCCCCAGGTGTTCTAATGGTAGAATCTCCCCAGGGATTCTAATGGTAGAAACTCCCCAGGCGTTCTAATGGTAGAAACTCCCCAGGCGTTCTAATGGTAGAATCTCCCCAGGCGTTCTAATGGTAGAAACTCCCCAGGCGTTCTAATAGTAGAAACTCCCCAGGCGTTCTAATGGTAGAAACTCCCCAGGCGTTCTAATGGTAGAATCTCCCCAGGCGTTCTAATGGTAGAAACTCCCAGGCGTTCTAATGGTAGAATCTCCCCAGGCATTCTAATGGTAGAAACTCCCCAGGCTTTCTAATGTTAAGAAACTCCCCAGGCAGGCATTCTATTGGTAGAATCTCCCCAGGCATTCTAATGGTAGAAACTCCCCAGGCGTTCTAATGGTAGAATCTCCCCAGGCATTCTAATGGTAGAAACTCCCCAGGCATTCTAATGGTAGAAACTCCCCAGGCGTTCTAATGGTAGAAACTACCCAGGCATTCTAATGGTAGAATCTCCCCAGGCGTTCTAATGGTAGAAACTCCCCAGGCGTTCTAATGGTAGAAACTCCCCAGGCGTTCTAATGTTAGAATCTCCCCAGGCGTTCTAATGGTAGAAACTCCCCAGGCGTTCTAATGGTAGAATCTCCCCAGGCGTTCTAATGGTAGAATCTCCCCAGGCGTTCTAATGGTAGAAACTCCCCAGGCGTTCTAATGGTAGAAACTCCCCAGGCGTTCTAATGGTAGAAACTCCCCAGGCGTTCTAATGGTAGAAACTCCCCAGGCGTTCTAATGGTAGAAACTCCCCAGGCGTTCTAATGGTAGAAACTCCCCAGGCGTTCTAATGGTAGAAACTCCCCAGGCGTTCTAATGGTAGAAACTCCCCAGGCGTTCTAATGGTAGAATCTCCCCAGGCGTTCTAATGGTAGAAACTCCCCAGGCGTTCTAATGGTAGAATCTCCCCAGGCGTTCTAATGGTAGAAACTCCCCAGGCGTTCTAATGGTAGAATCTCCCCAGGCGTTCTAATGGTAGAAACTCCCCAGGCGTTCTAATGGTAGAATCTCCCCAGGCGTTCTAATGGTAGAAACTCCCCAGGCGTTCTAATGGTAGAAACTCCTCCCCAGGCGTTCTAATGGTAGAAACTCCCCAGGCGTTCTAATGGTAGAAACTCCCCAGGCATTTGAATGGTAGAAACTCCCCAGGCATTTGAATGGTAGAAACTCCCCAGGCATTTGAATGGTAGAAACTCCCCAGGCATTTGAATGGTAGCCGTATTTTCAGTCTTTGTTATTGGTGTGTCAATCCTGCGGTCATAAACCATGCACATGTCTTTGCCTATGATGGATGGCGTTCGGGCCCGTTGGGCTGTAAACGGTTCTAGTCCAGCGATATCACTGCATTCTGGCCCTATAGACTTCTGGGGTGTGTGTTGATGTTGGCCGACTGCCAGAATGCTGTCGGCTCCGAGGGACTCCTGTCTCTCGCCTCATCAGCCAGAGTGCGCCATTTTCTTTGGCAGAGGAGATGAACCGCGGTGATGTCACCGGGGAGAGTGGCGGCTTGTGCCTCAGGGGAGACCGCCGCCTCACCGATTCCCACCGCAGCTCGCCTGGTCCAACGCTTAGCCCGGAGGAAACCGTATCCCACAGGCAAACATGTCAGGCGTCTCGTCCCGTACGTCTTCCCATGCTGTGAGACAAGTCTGGATGGATAAAATGTTCTGCACAGATATGGACTATAGGAGAATGAGATGTTCCTCATAGACGAGGGCTATCCTTTGAAAATATCAGCTTTGATTTAGACAGTTTAAAGATAAAGATGCAAATCTCTGGAGATTCTCAGACTTAACTCTAGATATGTAGGACATCTGTGTGTGTGTGTGCCTTGGTGTTCCAGTTAGGTCATTGCTGCTAATACCTCCTCAATGATCACACTGTCATGGCAAAATGAAACTGACATGAATATCATCCTATATTCCCTTAATCTGATATCTCTAATATTGGAAGCATGGCATTGAGGGTGTCTATTTCAAGCCTTTTGTATATCTAGGGAGCAAGTTTAAAGGGCCAAATCAGTCTAGATATCAATGTGGAGATGTTGAGAAAACCACCAATAGCCATTTTGTTTTTGAGGATTTATATATAATCTTGCGTCATACTAACATAGGAATAGGCACTTTAAACATACCTACCGTTATACTGATATAGGTATATATACTATAAACATACCTACTGTTATACTGATATAGGTATATATACTATAAACATACCTACTGTTATACTGATATAGGTATATATACTATAAACATACCTACCGTTATACTGATATAGGTATATATACTATAAACATACCTACCGTTATACTGATATAGGTATACATACTACAAACATACCTACTGTTATACTGATATAGGTATACATACTATAAACATACCTACCGTTATACTGATATAGGTATACATACTACAAACATACCTACTGTTATACTGATATAGGTATATATACTATAAACATACCTACCGTTATACTGATATAGGTATACATACTATAAACATACCTACCGTTATACTGATATAGGTATACATACTATAAACATACCTACCGTTATACTGATATAGGTATACATACTATAAACATACCTACCGTTATACTGATATAGGTATATATACTATAAACATACCTACTGTTATACTGATATAGGTATATATACTATAAACATACCTACCGTTATACTGATATAGGTATATATACTATAAACATACCTACTGTTATACTGATATAGGTATATATACTATAAACATACCTACTGTTATACTGATATAGGTATATATACTATAAACATACCTACCGTTATACTGATATAGGTATACATACTATAAACATACCTACCGTTATACTGATATAGGTATATATACTATAAACATACCTACCGTTATACTGATATAGGTATATATACTATAAACATACCTACCGTTATACTGATATAGGTATATATACTATAAACATACCTACCGTTATACTGATATAGGTATATATACTATAAACATACCTACCGTTATACTGATATAGGTATATATACTATAAACATACCTACATACTGATATAGGTATACATACTATAAATATACCTACCGTTATACTGATATAGGTATATATACTACAAACATACCTACCGTTATACTGATATAGGTATATATACTATAAACATACCTACCGTTATACTGATATAGGTATATATACTATAAACATACCTACTGTTATACTGATATAGGTATATATACTATAAACATACCTACCGTTATACTGATATAGGTATACATACTATAAACATACCTACCGTTATACTGATATAGGTATTGGTATTTTAAAATGACCTATACCTTGGCGGCAGGTAACCTAGCTGTTAGGAGCGTTGGGCCAGTAACCGAAAGGTCACTGGTTCGAATCCGTGAGCCAACTAGGTGAAAAATGACCCTCAATGTATCCTTGAGCATGGCCACTTAACCCTAACTTCTCCTGTAGGTCACTCTGTATAAGTGTGTCTGCTGAATGACTCAAGTATATCAGTGTTCTGTATGACTATGGAGACTTGAACATGGCCTAGATCACCATACCATTACCTTGTACTCAATGGCATAAGTTCCTAAAACACATTTTTACTTGTGTCATTTCTATACTTCTATCACGTAAATGTCCCCTTGCGCTGTAAATCTCTGTCCAAACACCTTCTTCTTTTTTTTTTTACCCTCTGACACATAATCACCACATCCTGGTGAATGTGGCTGAGCTCAGCATTTTTATTTTGAATGTGAGAAAGAACAGTAGCCATGGGGTTCACCCACGGGTCCCAGAGCACTGATGCTGCCGTCCGCTCGTGCCCCCCTGTGCATGTGCTTCCTTCAAGAGGGTGACTCTCTTCACTTCCTCACGGTGGGTCAAAGTAGAGCCCCACCACCATCCCATGCGGTGATTCTAATCAGTCTGTTACAGTGGGTTGCAGCTCTTGCCCATTCACCAGGACATTCCTTCAAAGAATCTGCAACTCAACACGGGCCGTGGTACACATGAGGGCTAGCCTGAGGAAGAAAAACAGAACGGATGGAAATATCCATAACTAAACATCCTAAAGTACACAGAGAAGTGAAGTGAGCAACACAGGCAAGGAACCAAAAGGCGGTCACATTGCAGGATGTCAGATGGGAACGAAAGTAGAGGGAGGGAGGGTAGACAGTGGTTGTGAAGACTCTGAGACGATTCCGAAAGCCTCCCAGCCGCAGACCACAAGAGCTCGACCTGAACGCTGTGAGATCCGACTTTTCAAGGATGAAACGGCACTGGTTGAATCAACGTTGTTTCCGTGTAATTTCAACGCAATTACATAGACCCAACATGTAATAGATGTTGAATTGACGTCTGTGCCCAGTGAGTTATTAATGCTTTGCTTCAGGAGGCCCGAGCATGAGTCAGCGGGATGGCTGTACAGCGAGATCCATGCTTACAGTCATGTGGTTTAATTAATCGCTGGATGAGCATGTCTGGGTCACCAGCACTACCACTTCTTTCTTGCAGGCCACACTTAGTTGCAGTAAGGAAAATGTGGGTGTCTGTTTTGAATTAGTATGTGTGTTGGGGGGGGGTCTCTTTCTCTGACTACTGCGCCCAATGCATCTCTGTTGTACTCCATCCAATTCAACAGTGGGTCACTGTACTCCATCCAATCCAACAGTGGGTCACTGTACTCCATCCAATTCAACAGTGGGTCACTGTACTCCATCCAATCCAACAGTGGGTCACTGTACTCCATCCAATTCAACAGTGGGTCACTGTACTCCATCCAATTCAACAGTGGGTCACTGTACTCCATCCAATCCAACAGTGGGTCAATGTACTCCATCCAATTCAACAGTGGGTCAATGTACTCCATCCAATCCAACAGTGGGTCCAAAACCATACTTTAGCCTCATGCCATCTCAACTCATTACCCATAAAGCCATCTGCCTGTACCTGCACAGATCTCTAGAGAACAAAAGCATACAGAAATAGGCATGATGTCAGTGTAGGAGCAATTTTGGCCTGTTCATGAGTTGTGTATGTTGTCTGATCAAGGGTTATTTTTTACTTGTGTTGTACACTAGAGGGCACTGTATGTTGGAGTCATGGGTCATTGGTCTTGTGTGCATATATGTATCACAAGTGACCAGGAGGGTTAGCACATACAGTTCTTCCCGTGTCTGTGTTTTGGAGCTATAGACAGTCATCGTGTGTGAAAAGCCCAGGAGGCAGCACGTTTCTGAGATACTGGAACATCTGGCACCGACAATCATACCACGCTGAAAGTCTCCATGGTTACTTGTTTTGCCCATTCTAAAGTTCAATTGAACAGTAACTGAATGCCTTGATGCCTGTCAGCCTGCTTTATACAGAAAGCCTCGGCCACTTGACCGACTAACAACTATCTGTTAGAGAGAAAAAACATTTTGTGAACAGGGGGGGTAGTGTACCTAATAAACTGGAGACTGGAGTGTATATATTTGTTGGTACCTTATGCTGGGGATAGTTTTTAAAGGGGGAAAAGCTTTAGGAGTGAAAAGCGGCAGCCTCTTTGTTTGGATAACTCCCAGTAGAACACTATTGATATGCTCTCCACATCTGGGGCCAGTTCTGCGCCAGAGGTAGACAAGTCAGTTGGTATTATTGTTCTTCTACTGTGATGTTTGGGTTTGGCGAGATGAGGGGAGGTCGCACGACATAACTCGCGTGCACTTTGGTAATTTTGTAGCCACTTGTTGACAGTTACCTAACCCGGCATCACATTGGCAGCGCATCCCCATGTTGACAAAAAAAATGTTCCATTTAAACAGTGCTCTTTTCAGCCAGTCTTTGTAAACTATCTGAAGTAATTCAGTCTCACCCAATGCTTATCGTCATAACATACTGTACATGTTGTATGTACAATGAACACAGTGATTAAGAGCATTTTTAATATCTAAAAGGTAAGAGTAGACATTTGGATGTTGTTTTAAAATGGAGACGGGGGTATCATCAGACTATCATCGCCTCAGTCGAAAAGAAGCAGTCCACAACGATAATGATGTCATATTGTCGTTGACGAAGCCCACTCTCTACGACAGCTCGAGACAGGCCGGCATTTTCTGCCTGGTTTGAGGGCTAACATGTTTTTCTCCATAGAGAGGGCTTGTTATAGTCTTCATCCTGCAGCAACAGACAGAGCCCAGGCAGCATTCTATGGGGAGGATAGGGCAGGGGTGGGGATGGTGAAGAGGACTGCAGGGGACTACAGTGTCTGCCAGCCTGCTAACTCCATGATTGTTTCCAGATAAGCAGTTTGCCCTCTGGACAACACCTCTCTCTGCTCCAGAGTAATGGTCAATTACCAGCCAGAGTTTGTTGAAAGGATGGAGCCAGGAACTACATCTCTTTTCAAATTGAAGTCAAGCAGCAAGTCACATGACGATGCTGTACTCTGTCTATGACGATGCTGTACTCTGTCTATGACGATGCTGTAGTACTCTGTCTATGACGATGCTGTACTCTGTCTATGACGATGCTGTACTCTGTCTATGACGGTGCTGTACTCTGTCTATGACGATGCTGTACTCTGTCTATGACGATGCTGTACTCTGTCTATGACGATGCTGTACTCTGTCTATGACGATGCTGTACTCTGTCTATGACGATGCTGTACTCTGTCTATGACGATGCTGTACTCTGTCTATGACGATGCTGTACTCTGTCTATGACGATGCTGTACTCTGTCTATGACGATGCTGTACTCTGTCTATGACGATGCTGTACTCTGTCTATGACGGTGCTGTACTCTGTCTATGACGGTGCTGTACTCTGTCTATGACGGTGCTGTACTCTGTCTATGACGATGCTGTACTCTGTCTATGACGATGCTGTACTCTGTCTATGACGGTCGTGAAGAACATTTGTGATCTGGCCTAATGGATTGAGTGTGTGCTGTAAGGAGATGGAATCGACACTGAAGGTTTAGGAGCAGTTGAGGAGTTATGCCGCCAAGGTTTTATGCATTCTCCTGTGACTCATCACAGTCTAGGTGTATGACACGGATTTTGGCACTTGGAGACGTAACTATTTGGCTCACCAGCGAACCTGGCATATGAACGTGTCTGGCGTCAATGAAAGCGAAACTATCAACAGAAAGCATCAAATCTCATTCTCCGACTGTCAGCGATGTCGTTTTGTTCGACACTAATCCTTCGACTTACAGTATGACACGTGGGAAGCTGATGTGGCATTTTACAGCACCGCTCAGCTCACACCTGCAGTCCAGTTGACAGAATTCCACGAAGTCAGTAGGAATTCTACAGGGTTCAAACCACCCTCTTTGGTCACTTTTTTTCAATGCCTACGGTGTGAACACTGACTGGAAACAGATGACATTGTCTCCCCTCAGAAAAAGAAAAGAAAAGAAAAATGCACCCCCCGCCATTCTCTCAGGAAGAGGGGAAGGTGGAGAAGAGGAGGTTCTGACCTATCCAGGGTCAGGTTTAGGTTTAGTTCCTACAGCCTGATAGCTGTTGCTGTGTTGTCCCTGTGTGCTCCAAACTGCTGGTTCACATGTTGCCTCTCAAGAGGAAACTGTGTGATCTGGCAACAGGTGTAAAGTGACAAGATATTTCACTCTATTTGACCCCATCTCTATAATTCCTGCACTTGCTAATTGCATCCTTTCCTCCCCCATATTAATTCACTTCAGGACAACATCCTCAAAACATGTCACAACATTAGCAAAGGGTGTCGACCTAAACAAAGACCATTTCAACTTCTAACCTGGAAATTAAACTGTAGCATATGATAGATATAAGACTTCAAATACGGCATATCACATTCGTCATCCAGGTGCCATACGGCATCCACAGCTGCTTCCTCGTTAAGTGTTAAGACTGATTCGGTGCAGGTGTAACTCATCCGCATGAGTTCCAGAGCAAAGTATTGATCGGAGTCACATGTGTCATGTGATATGGGGACCTATCAAGCAATACTTTGCTATTGGAACTCTTTCCTCGTAAGCCATGACAAATACTATCTCATCCGCATGAGGTTGGACACAATCATGTTTAATTGGGACTTGGAGATGAATTAATCTATGGCATTTTGTAGACCAAAAATATAATCCATATATACGATCAATTCACAAACATACTTTATGGAGATCTATGATACTCAATGAAGAATATACTGCATGGAGATCTATGATAGTCAATGAAGAACATACTGCATGGAGATCTATGATAGTCAATGAAGAATATACTGCATGGAGATCTATGATACTCAATGAAGAATATACTGCATGGAGATCTATGATAGTCAATGAAGAATATACTGCATGGAGATCTATGATAGTCAATGAAGAATATACTGCATGGAGATCTATGATACTCAATGAAGAATATACTGCATGGAGATCTATGATAGTCAATGAAGAATATACTGCATGGAGATCTATGATAGTCAATGAAGAATATACTGCATGGAGATCTATGATAGTCAATGAAGAATATACTGCATGAAAAACTATGGTACTCAATGAAGAACATACTGCATGATGACTTTGACTATGAAAAAGACATTTAGAAATGTCACTCATGAAGTCCACCATGGTTAAATAGAGTGCAGCCAGGTTCTCTTTTTTGTTCTCCAACCAAAACAGATTCCTCCTCAAATCCAATCATCACAACCGCTGTAGGAGTATGATCCAATCATCACAACCGCTGTAGGGGTATGATCCAATCATCACAACCGCTGTAGGGGTATGATCCAATCATCACAACCGCTGTAGGAGTATGATCCAATCATCACAACCGCTGTAGGAGTTTGATCCAATCATCACAACCGCCATACGAGTTTGATCCAATCATTACAACCGCCGTACGAGTTTGATCCAATCATCACAACCGCCGTACGAGTTTGATCCAATCATTACAACCGCCGTACGAGTTTGATCCAATCAGGGCCAGGATTCTGGAAATCAGTCCAAAGGGAAACCATTACATCCATCTGGAAATATGTGGGCCGACCTCAAAATATTTGTTTTGTTATTGCCCAATTCTTTGCCTCGTCCTTACACAGCAACATCTGACGAAATGAGAAGACTCCTTTAATCTTCTACTTTCTTACTGTTGTGTCAGTGGATATCCATTTGAAGACATGGGATGGATTGACTCCCCTCTTCTGCGGTAGTGTGAATTTCCAACAGTGACTTTTTATGGTGGTGATGTCACAAACGTTTGAGCCCAGGTTCGGGTTTGCTGAACAAATAGTCAGCATGGAGGTTTAATTCCATCTCTCTGATTCTTAACTGCATTAAGTCAAACGCATTAGATCATATGGTTTGGATTCTGACGGCTCCCATTTCAATCACCTAATTGTGTCTACACCTTTCGTCTGGGCTTCCAGTTCCAAATAATGGGCTCTCAACCGTTTAAAAACTTTTGGGAAAATACAGCCCAGGGGGGGAACTTCACCCTCCACTTTCACCCTCACATGATCCCACTTTCCTTTGATGATTTTCCACAGCAATACTTGTGTTCATATAGTAACCGAGAAAATAAAAACACTGTCCACTCACACAGTGTTTGTATCCTGTCTGTCTGTCTTAGATATTTATTCACCCTGTTGAAGTTCTGTTAAAATTCCAAGACAGGATTTCCAAATCCTGCGCCCTAACGGAAGACAATGAATTATATTTACCTAGGATGGACTGCATTCAAACGCTTATACAAACAGATTCCCACACCTTTCCATAAAATGAGCAGTGCACTTTGCCACAAAGCCATGTTTTCCTCAAAGATCACTGTGATGAGAGCTCAGATGTGTGTATGTTTTGTGCCATCTGGTGGGAGGCACCACAGAGAGAAAGCCAAGGCCCCAGTCTGTTTGAGGGGACACTGGGGAGTCATAACAAGGCCACTATCTACAAAACTCCACGAGCAGGAATCCTTGTCAAAGCATATCCTGCAGTCTGTTCCTTAACCCACTCCCTCTTATAGAAGCCCAGAACAACCCCCAACCCACAGTCATCTACCTTTACGGTAGTCAGGGGAATTGGTTACCTGCACCATATTGTTGGCTGGGTTGGATAATGGGATTCAGTGCTGAATTAAAGATGCAGGAGCCCCAGTCGGAAAGGCAGCCGTGTGTAACTATATACTTCCCCATCGCTCTGGGTCTATCAATCAAACTCCATGCTTTCAGCCACTCTGACGGGATAAATGATTCCTAATCCGACTGAAGCTGTTGCTTTGG
Source organism: Oncorhynchus tshawytscha (assembly GCF_018296145.1). Taxonomy (NCBI): domain Eukaryota; kingdom Metazoa; phylum Chordata; class Actinopteri; order Salmoniformes; family Salmonidae; genus Oncorhynchus; species Oncorhynchus tshawytscha. Next base: position 5,388,279 of record NC_056434.1, read on the forward strand.
CACCCGGGTATAAATCTTGGCCTTTAATTTAATGAAGAGAGCCGGGAGAGGTGAGACACCTGGGCGGCAATTGGTCAGGGGGAATGGAATGCACAGAGGGCGGTCCTTGGTTACGTTCCCCCCATAATAGTCCCTGGTAGTCATCAAATTTCAATGTCAGACCCTTGACTCTTTGGAGATGGGTGTGAATAACAGGGTTTCGTTTTTCACGTCTCTCCCCTCTTACCCGTCGCCCCCTCTCTCTCGCTCTCTCTCTCTCTAATTTTTTCCATCTTCAACTCCCTACCTAATTCCTAAAGTTCAAAGGGTTATTGTTCCCTTTACGGACCCCTGATTCATAAGAGTTAGAGGGGAGAAGAGAAAACAGAAATGACTGAGCAAATCCAAATTTTTTTTAATTTTTTTTACTACCCATAATATTTCTCACGGACTCAGATATGGTTTCTCAAGGCTGGTTTACATTGAGCGGCCAATAATCACCAATCCTAAGAAGTCTCAATTACAGTATATTTCACTCATCTCCGTCCCCAACCTGCCCGGTAACATCAGGTAAATCTCAATAGAAGCACCAGAAAAATGGTTTTGGTTCCCTTTGATTTTAAGGGATGGTGCTGAAAGTACCAAAAACAGGCAACTCTTTGTTTTCTAGACGATTTCATTTTATTTGTGAGGTTGGATCAAATTCAGAAACCCTATGGCTTCTTCGTTGTGAGAACTCCGAGAAGACGGAATTAAAATCCCTTCGTAAAACAGGTGCTGGTTGCTGAGATTTTGCACATTGCTGCTTCTCTGACAGTAGTAATCAATGCGTATGGAATTGTGACTAATCACTAACATATGAAAGGACTTAAGTGTAGCACTGAGGCGAGTGTTTTTACAAATGACAGTCTTTGGGGGCGCTGCGGTAATGGAAACACATGTAGTTTCTCTGATGGTCAGGTGCAGGGCGTTCCCTGAAGATGTTTTACATGGAAAGAAGCCTTACTTTGAAGGGGGTCTCCTCTGGGCTGGCCCAGAGATTTTGGCCGTGTTTCAGGTGTGTTATTACAAAATGAGGAGTCACTGTGACAGACTGGACATGTGGGTTACGTTCAATTGATTAACTTTCAGTTTTATGACATCTTTTGGTTCCTTTTTTGTGTGTGTGTCCATGTGTGTGTCCATGTGCGTGTGTCCATGTGTGTGTGTCCGTGTGTGTGTGTGTGTGTCCGTGTGTGTCCGTGTGTGTGTGTGTCCGTGTATGTCCGTTTGTGTGTGTGTGTGTGAGTGAGTGAGTGAGTGAGTGAATGAGTGAGCGTGTGTGTGTGATGTTTCTTTTGGTTCCTTGTGTGTGTGTGTGTCCGTGTGTGTGTGTGTGTGTGTGTCCGTGTGTGTCCGTGTGAGTGAGTGAGTGAGTGTGTTTGTGACGTGTTCCCATCTATACTTTTCTGGCCTTGTGCCCTACAGTTCCCCCTATGTGAAAACAACATGAGCCTCTACATTGAAAAGGGCTTACAGGAAGAGTAGATGGTTAAATGCTGGGTGATGAAAACATTGTTTCTGCCCCTCCAATCGGTTACTTCCTCTTCAGGAGCCCCCCGCCCATTTAGACCCCCCTCATCACTTTATAGGAGGTTAACCGACCATCACGGTACAAAAGAAACCGCCTGTGTGTATGTGTGTGTGTGTGTGTGTGTGTGTGTGTGTGTGTGTGTGTGTGTGTGTGTGCGGGTTAAACATAATGGATCATTGCTTTATCCAGTGATTTGTCTAAAGGTCAGAGATGACCTCATCCCAGTGCTGATTTCTTCCCGGGTCATTAGCTCAGCCTAAGTCCTTCCATCCTTCTGCTTGTTTCCGTCCTATAGACAACCTACGGAGACACACCGAGGACCGGAGGGTATCTGGTGTCCAATGAATACACACACCACCACCACTTCTTTCAGGGAGGGAAATGATCGTTAGGGTCTGAAGTGGTGGCCCACAGTGCCGGCTAAAGTACTGAAAATACAGGAAGAGCAGTGAGAAAGCAACAAATCACAGTAAATCACTGTAAAGTGCCGACAGTGCCCCTAAAACGCCCCTTAGAGAGCCGACAGTGCCCCTAAAACGCCCCTTAGAGAGCCGGCGCCCCCCCTTAGAGAGCCGACAGTGCCCCTAAAAGTGCCCCTTAGAGAGCCGACAGTGCCCCTAAAACGCCCCTTAGAGAGCCGACAGTGCCCCTAAAACGCCCCTTAGAGAGCCGACAGTGCCCCTAAAATGCCCCTTAGAGAGCCGACAGTGCCCCTAGAGAGCCGACAGTGCCCCTAAAACGCCCCTAAAATGCCCCTTAGAGAGCCGACAGTGCCCCTAAAACGCCCCAGTTAGAGAGCCGGCAGTGCCCCTAAAACGCCCCTTAGAGAGCCGACAGTGCCCCTAAAATGCCCCTTAGAGAGCCGACAGTGCCCCTAAAATGCCCCTTAGAGAGCCGGCAGTGCCCCTAAAACGCCCCTTAGAGAGTCCACAGTGCCCCTAAAACGCCCCTTAGAGAGCCGACAGTGCCCCTAAAACGCCCCTTAGAGAGCCGGCAGTGCCCTAAAACGCCCCTTAGAGAGCCGACAGTGCCCCTAAAATGCCCCTTAGAGAGCCGACAGTGCCCCTAAAACGCCCCTTAGAGCCGACAGTGCCCCTAAAACGCCCCTTAGAGAGCCGGCAGTGCCCCTAAAACGCCCCTTAGAGAGCCGACAGTGCCCCTAAAATGCCCCTTAGAGTGCCCCTAAAATGCCCCTTAGAGACAGTGCCCCTAAAACAGTGCCCCCTTAGAGAGCCGACAGTGCCCCTAAAACGCCCCTTAGAGAGCCGACAGTGCCCCTAAAACGCCCCTTAGAGAGCCGACAGTGCCCCTAAAACGCCCCTTAGAGAGCCGACAGTGCCCCTAAAATGCCCCCTTAGAGAGCCGACAGTGCCCCTAAAATGCCCCTTAGAGAGCCGACAGTGCCCCTAAAATGCCCCTTAGAGAGCCGACAGTGCCCCTAAAATGCCCCTTAGAAGCCGACAGTGCCCCTAAAATGCCCCTTAGAGAGCCGACAGTGCCCCTAAAATGCCCCTTAGAGAGCCGACAGTGCCCCTAAAATGCCCCTTAGAGAGCCGGCAGTGCCCCTAAAACGCCCCTTAGAGAGCCGACAGTGCCCCTAAAACGCCCCTTAGAGAGCCGTGCAGTGCCCCTAAAAGTGCCCCTAAACGCCCCTTAGAGAGCCGACAGTGCCCCCCCTAAAAAAACGCCCCTTAGAGAGCCGCCCCTTAGAGTGCCCCTAAAACGCCCCTTAGAGAGCCGACAGTGCCCCTAAAACGCCCCTTAGAGAGCCGACAGTGCCCCTAAAAGAGAGCCGAGCCCCCCCTAGAGAGCCGGCAGTGCCCCTTTAGAGAGCCGAGTGCCCCTAAATGCCCCTAAAGTGCCCCTAAAACGCCCCTTAGAGAGCCGACAGTGCCCCTAAAACGCCCCTTAGAGAGCCGGCAGTGCCCCTAAAACGCCCCTTAGAGAGCCGACAGTGCCCCTAAAACGCCCCTTAGAGAGCCGACAGTGCCCCTAAAATGCCCCTTAGAGAGCCGACAGTGCCCCTAAAATGCCCCTTAGAGAGCCGACAGTGCCCCTAAAATGCCCCTTAGAGAGCCGACAGTGCCCCTAAAACGCCCCTTAGAGAGCCGACAGTGCCCCTAAAATGCCCCTTAGAGAGCCGACAGTGCCCCTAAAACGCCCCTTAGAGAGCCGACAGTGCCCCTAAAATGCCCCTTAGAGAGCGGACAATGCCCCTAAAATGCCCCTTAGAGAGCCGACAGTGCCCCTAAAATGCCCCTTAGAGAGCCGACAGTGCCCCTAAAATGCCCCTTAGAGCCGAGCCCCTAAACGCCCCCTTAGTGCCCCTAAACGCCCCTTAGAGAGCCGACAGTGCCCCTAAAACGCCCCTTAGAGAGCCGGCAGTGCCCCTAAAACGCCCCTTAGAGAGCCGACAGTGCCCCTAAAACGCCCCTTAGAGAGCCGGCAGTGCCCCTAAAACGCCCCTTAGAGAGCCGGCAGTGCCCCTAAAATGCCCCTTAGAGAGCCGGCAGTGCCCCTAAAACGCCCCTTAGAGAGCCGCCCTTAGAGAGCAGTGCCCCTAAAATGCCCCTTAGAGAGCCGGCAGTGCCCCTAAAACGCCCCTTAGAGAGTCCACAGTGCCCCCCCTAAACGCCCCTAAAATGCCCCTTAGAGAGCCGGCAGTGCCCCTAAAACGCCCCTTAGAGAGCCGGCAGTGCCCCTAAAACGCCCCTTAGAGAGCCGACAGTGCCCCTAAAACGCCCCTTAGAGAGCCGACAGTGCCCCTAAAAGCGCCCCTTAGAGAGCCGGCAGTGCCCCTAAAACGCCCCTTAGAGAGCCGACAGTGCCCCTAAAATGCCCCTTAGAGAGCCGACAGTGCCCCTAAAATGCCCCTTAGAGAGCCGACAGTGCCCCTAAAATGCCCCTTAGAGAGCCGACAGTGCCCTAAAATGCCCCTTAGAGAGCCGGCAGTGCCCCCCCTAACACGCCCCTTAGAGAGCCGCCCCTAAATGCCCCTTAGTGCCCCTAAAATGCCCCTTAGAGAGCCGACAGTGCCCCTAAAACGCCCCTTAGAGAGCCGGCAGTGCCCCTAAAACGCCCCTTAGAGAGCCGACAGTGCCCCTAAAATGCCCCTTAGAGAGCCGACAGTGCCCCTAAAACGCCCCTTAGAGAGCCGCCCCTTAGAGAGCAGTGCCCCTAAAACGCCCCTTAGAGAGCCGGCAGTGCCCCTAAAACGCCCCCCTAAAACGCCCCTTAGAGAGCTGGCAGTGCCCCTAGCCGGCAGTGCCCCTAAATGCCCCTTAGAGAGCCGAGAGAGCCAGTGCCCCTAAAGAGAGCGCCCCTTAGAGAGCCGACAGTGCCCCTAAAACGCCCCTTAGAGGGCCGGCAGTGCCCCTAAAACGCCCCTTAGAGAGCCGACAGTGCCCCTAAAACGCCCCTTAGAGAGCCGGCAGTGCCCCTAAACGCCCCTTAGAGAGCCGGTGCCCCTAAAATGCCCCTAAAATGCCCCTTAGAGAGCCGACAGTGCCCCTAAAATGCCCCTTAGAGAGCCGACAGTGGCCCTAAAACGCCCCTTAGAGAGCCGACAGTGCCCCTAAAACGCCCCTTAGAGAGCCGGCAGTGCCCTAAAACGCCCCTTAGAGAGCCGGCAGTGCCCCTAAAACGCCCCTTAGAGAGCCGACAGTGCCCCTAAACGCCCCTTAGAGAGCTGGCAGTGCCCCTAAAACGCCCCTTAGAGAGCCGGCAGTGCCCCTAAAATGCCCCTTAGAGAGCCGACAGTGCCCCTACAAATGCCCCTTAGAGAGCCGAAGTGCGCCCCTTAGAGAGCCGACAGTGCCCCTAAAATGCCCCTTAGAGAGCCGACAGTGCCCCTAAAATGCCCCTTAGAGAGCCGACAGTGCCCCTAAAATGCCCCTTAGAGAGCCGACAGTGCCCTAAAACGCCCCTTAGAGAGCCGACAGTGCCCCTAAAACGCCCCTTAGAGAGCCGGCAGTGCCCCTAAAACGCCCCTTAAAGACGCCCCTAAAACGCCCCTTAGAGAGACGGCAGTGCCCCTAAAACGCCCCTTAGAGAGCCGGCAGTGCCCCTAAAACGCCCTACAGAATGCCAGCAATGCCCCTAAAATTCCCCACTTTGTGCCAGCAGTGTCCCCAAAACGCCCCGCAGAGGGACGACAGTGCCCCTAAATCACTCTGCAGTGTGCTAGCCGTGCCCCTAAAATGCCCCGCAGAGTGCTAGCAGTGCCCCCAAAACGCTCCGCAGAGTGACGACACTGCCCCTAAATCACTCTGCAGTGTGTTAGCAGTGCCCCTAAATCACTCTGCAGTGTGTTAGCAGTGCCCCTAACACGCACCGCAGAGGTGATGGGAAAGGATGGAGGAGGAGAGAAGACAGAGGATGGACTGATTGGACTTTGCTGAGTGTTTTTTCGCTCTCCTTCGTACAGACACCCCTTAAATTCCTCACTCTCTTTCTCACAGACTCTCTGTTTGATCATTACTGCTGCATCAGACCCGTCTGTAGACACCACGATCCCACTGCATCTTGGGGAATTAAATGAAGTCCGACAACTGACTGAGTGAGTTGTCGGTCCAATGGATTTTCTCTCTGGCTGAAGAGAATTAAAAGGAGGGCAGACAAAGGCAGGGTTCACGCAATAGAAGAGACACCAAGTAGATTTTATTGAATTATTTTGTTTTTTACCTTTATTTAACTTGACAAGTCAGTTAAGAAAAAAATGCTTATTTTTAATGACGGCCTAGGAACAGTGGGTTAACTGCCTTGTTCAGGGGCAGAACAACAGATTTTGACCTTGTTGGCTCAGGGATTCGAACTTGCAACCTTCCCGGTTACTAGTCCAATGCTCGAACCACTAGGCTACACTGCCTGAAAATCCAAATGCAGGGTTAGTTAGAGTTAAGGAGATTTACATGACATGTAACATGAACACTGCAGTTGATGACGTTCTGCGCAACTTTCGCTCTAGTTTAGTAACGATACAACATCCGTCTAGGTTTTTTTTTACTACCAGAACGTGGTTTATCCCACAACCTCTATACCTCTAGAATGACCCTAACACGAACAAAAAAAACTGACACTTAAAATAATGACAGTTTCTGAAGAACAAACACAAAACCTTTCCCTTGGCTCCTTGCTTGGGGGGAGGGGGGTTTAAAGAGGGTCAAAGGGCATATCTTGCACTCAGGTGCCGTATATTAGCTGAGGCCTCTGGGCATAAAACCTACGACTATCGGTCTCAGGATCTCACCCAACTAAGGCTTGACAAACTACACCGGCCCTTACGTATGACAGCAGTGTTACTTAACAGGGCAACAGTTGAAAATAAAACCCATGGTTGTAAAAAATAATGAAACGCTAGGTGTCATCCCCGAGACCTGGACTACATAACTCACAATCACTGTTAGGGCCTTTTAAGTGAACAGAAGAAGAAAAAAACGCAGTTAAAATCTGAACAACAACTGAGGACTATTAGCTCATGCTAAGGTTTCTTGTGTCTTAATGCATTGATGAGATGCCTGCATTATTTATGTGAGCACTTCCTCAGAGGAAGCTAAAAAAAAAGCAAACATTTCAAAAGGAGATGTCTCGCTTGCCAACATAATTACTATAGAATACTACACTACTTACGATAAAATGCAATAGTATATTGTAGTACAGTGTACTGTAGAATACTGTACCACACACTTTAGCATCCCTCTAACATGTGTAGTACTTAGTATAGAATTATTGGTAGTATACCGTAGAATACTATTGTAAATACTACAGTAATGTCTGCAAAAAACACTAGCCATTCAGACCCAAGTCCTGCCTACCTTAAGGTTATGGAAAATGTGGTCTTTTAGTATTTCTCCAGTAGGTTTCTATGTCAAAGATAATCAAACAAAAAACAAAATAGCAAATACTACTGTACCGTAAAACTTAAAATAAATGCAGAGTCTCAAATAGCCGCCTGTCTCTTTTAATAGCCGGGCAATGGCATACATTTCAGCAAATAAACTCCGTTTTCATATAAACGCCTTTTTCATATAAACGCTGGGTCTAAAATAATTGTTTAGGAGGTTACCATAAATTACCACAAATTCTTTGCGAGGTTTAATGTTTGATTTGTTATATTAAATAATTCAGGAATTACTGTAAAACATGTTTTTATTGCCGGTAAGAAACTGCTACCCATTGGCTACTAAAAGCTGAGAACTGCTAGCCATTGGCTACTAAAAGCTGAGAACTGCTAGCCATTGGCTACTAAAAGCTGGGAACTGCTAGCCATTGGCTACTAAAAGCTGAGAACTGCTAGCAATTGGCTACTAAAATCTGAGAACTGCTAGCCATTGGCTACTAAAAGCTGAGAACTGCTAGCCATTGGCTACTAAAAGCTGGGAACTGCTAGCCATTGGCTACTAAAAGCTGGGAACTGCTAGCCATTGGCTACTAAAAGCTGAGAACTGCTAGCCATTGGCTACTAAAAGCTGAGAACTGCTAGCTAACTGGACAAAAACAGTCAACAACTTTGGGAGTACAGACCCCCAGGAATCGTCTGATAACCCTCTAGTATCAAAAGTAAGAAAATGCACAAAGAGCAGAAAAATTATTCCGTCAAGATTTGTTTTGTTCCTAAATAGATGAGAAACCTAAAAAAGCCTAAAACCCCAAAGGACTTGTGACCCAGTGTGTTTATGATAACACATTAGTGCAGGAAATTCAGAAACGTATTGAAATGCCCGAAGTGAATTCTGGAGTTAAACAAGTAACTATGTAAATGAGCAAAAGCTGTGTTCATTAAGGAAATAGATGGCTGTCTATAATTATATATACTATAAAATCTATGAACATAATAAATAATGTTGTGTTCAGTGAATAAAGCACATAAAATACCGGTTTATTAATTTAAGTTTTACGGCTACAATCCGCAAAAATACTACATGAATTACTATAGTATATACTATAGTTTTATTTTACTGCAGAATTTATACCATAGTAAACTGCAAATACTGCAGTTTACTACAGTAAATACTATAGTATTCACTGTAGTGTTTTTTGCAGACTTTAGTCCACAAAAACACTACAGTGAAAACTATAGTAGTTCAATATAGCAGTTCTCCCAGGGTCAGCTCAATGACTTTAAACAGGAGAGTCATTGAGAGAGGGCATCGGTTCTGTACGTGAATCCATGATTACAATGAATCAAATGTATTTATAAAGCCCTTTTATCATCAGCCGAGCCTAAAACCCCAAACAGCAAGCAATGCAGATATAGAAGCACAGAGAAATCAGTTTATCTCGAGGTACAATCAAGGCAGAACAACAAGATTGTGGACAGAATTGCGGAATTTCCATATGAAACCTTGACAGAGTCTGAGGACAAAGTGAGGGAAATTGTCTTGGAGAAACTGAAGATGGACCACAGGAAGAATGAGGTGGATCGCGACCACAGAACTGGAAAACCCACCACCGGCCCAGGTGACAGGTCCAGGCCGATAGTTGTCAAGTTCCTGAGGTTCAAGGACAAGGCAGCTGTTCTGGAAAGAACCAAGGACTTGAGAGAAACGTATATCTTCCTCAACAAGGACTTTCCTGAAGCTGTGCGCCAGAAGAGGAAAGAACTTATCCCAGCCATGAAAGCTGCCAGACCGCGTGAGGACATTGCTTACATCCGCTATGACAGGCTCATTGTCTCCCCCCCCCTCCTCCCAGAAGCCTGGAAGGGTTGAGAGAGCCCATTCTATGGGTTCGTAGCTTCAACAATGCAGCACACCAACACACACCTACCAGGGTGTTTACAAACACTACAGGAACAAGATCATCCACATTTATCAATTGCATTTTTTACTACTACTGTAGAACTTTTGGATTCAGTGATCACAATATAGTGGCTATATCCAGGAAAGCCAAAGTTCCAAGAGCTGGGCCAAAAATAGTATAAAAGAAATCATGCAGAAGATTTTGCTGTGACTCTTATATTGATGATGTTAAAAATATTTGTTGGTCTGATGTGATTAATAAGGAGCATCCAGACGCTGCACTCAATGAATTTATGAAAGAGCTTCTTCCAAATATTGATAAACATACACCTGTTTATTAACTGACTGTTAGAACTGTTAAGGCTCCATAATTTGATGGTTTACAGAGATGAGGTTAAAGGAGTGGCTAGTAAGTCTGGCTGCACATCGGACTGCAAATTGAGATATTATGTGACTAAACACCACAAAGCAGAAACTGTATGAAGCAATGACATAAATAAACAATGATGGGAAAAACAAACTGTGGAGTACTTTAAATGAAATGATGGGCAGAAAGACGAATTCAACTTTCATCAAATCAGAGTATAAGGAAGTCTGTGTGTAGCTGGTGTTTTGGAGTCAGGAGCAGGACAGCAGATATGAGTAAATAAACTTATTTTACTCAACATAATAAATGCAATATAAAAACAGAGCCCACAATAACGGACCTTCCTACATAGAAACAATCACTCACAAACAAACATGGGGCATCAGAGGGTTAAATAATTAACAGGTAATTGGGGGATTGAAACATGGTGTGTAAGACAAAGACAAAACAAATGGAAAATGAAAAGTCTCCTATCTTCTGGGCCTCAGTAGAAGGCAGTTTAATTTGGGCATGCTTTTCATCCAAAATTCCAAATGCTGCCCCCCACCCTAGAGAAGTTAAACAGCTTGGGAATTTCCAGAAAATGATGTCATGACTTTAGAAGCTTCTGATGGGCTAATTGACATCGTTTGAGTCAATTGGAGGTGTACCTGTGGATGTATTTCAAGGCCTACCTTCAAACTCAGTGCCTCTTTGCTTGACATCATGGGAAAATCAAAAGAAATCTGCCAAGACCTCAGAAAAAAAAAAGGTGGTTATCCACAAGTCTGGTTCATCCTTGGGAGCTATTTCCAAATGTCTGAAGGTACACGTTCATCTGTACAAACAAATGCAAGTATAAACACCATAGGACCACGCAGCCGTCATACCGCTCAGGAAGGAGACATGTTCTGTCTCCTAGAAATGAACGTACTTTGGTGCGAAAAGTGCAAATCAATCCCAGAACAACAACAAAGGACCTTGTGAAGATGCTGGAGGAAACAGGTACACAAGTATAAGTATCCACAGTAAAACGAGTCCTATATCGACATAACCTGAAAGGACGCTCAGCAAGGAAGAAGCCACTCCTCCAAAACCGCCATAAAAAAAGCCAAACTACGATTTGCAATTGCACATGGGGACAAAGATCGTACTTTTTGGAGAAATGTCCTCTGGTCTGATAAAACAAAAATAGTACTGTTTGGCCATCGCTGTGTTTGGAGGAAAAAGGGGAGGCTTGCAAGCCAAAGAACACCATCCCAACCGTGAAGCACGGGGGTGGCAGCATCATGTTGTGGGGGTGCTTTGCTGCAGGAGCGACTGGTGCACTTCACAAAATAGATGGCATCATGAGGTAGGAAAATTACAAGGATTGTAATATTAAAGCAACATCTCAAGACATCAGTCAGGAAGTTAAAGCTTGGTCGCAAATTGGTCTTCCAAATGGACAATGACCTCAAGAATAGTTACAAAGTTGTGGCAAAATGGCTTAAGGACAACAAAGTCAAGGTATTGGAGCCTTGACATCAATCCTATAGAAAATTTGTTGGCAGAACTGAAAAAGCGTGTGCGAGCAAGGAGGCCTACAAACCTGACTCAGGTACGCCAGCTCTTTCAGGAGGAATAGGCCAAAATTCACCCAACTTATTGTGGGAAGCTTGTGGAAGGCTACCTGAAATGTTTGACTCAAAATATACAATTTAAAGGCAATGCTACCAAATACTAATTGAGTGTATGTAAACTTCTGACCCACTGGGAATGTAAATTAAAGAAATAAAATCTGAAATAAGTCATTCTCTCTACTATTATTCTGACATTTCACATTCTTAAAATAAGGTGGTGATCCTAACTGACCAAAGACAGGGAATTTTTACTGGGATTAAATGTCAGGAATTGTGAAAAACGGAGTTTAAATGTAGTTGGCTAAGGTGTATGTAAACCTCCGACTTAAATTGTAGATTGTAGATTCAATGGTTGCAAAGATGGGGAGAGGTCTGTCTGTAACAAAGAAATGTTTTGCTTTTTTGACACGACACTACAAAAAGCAAGTCCTGCAGGCTCTAGTTTTATCTTATCTTGATTATTGTTCAGTCATGTGGTCAAGTGCTGCAATGAAAGACCTAGTTAAACTGCAGCCCAGAACAGAGCGGCACGTCTTGCTCTGCTCTTCATTGTAATCAGAGGGCTGATATAAATACTATGCTGCCAGTCTCTCTTGGCTAAGAGTTGAGGAGAGACTGACTGCTTCACTTATTTTTATAAGAAACATTAATATTTTATACATTCCAAATTGTTTGTAGAGTCAACTTACCCACAGCTCTGACACACACACACTTCCCCCACTCGACATGCCATCCGGGGTCTTTTCACAGTCCTCAAATCCAAAACAAATTTGAAATGTTGAAATAGTAACCTAACCTGCATTGTTTTTCGGGGGGGGTGGGTTATGTTCTAGTTATTGAATTTGTTGTCCTCAGGGCACCATTGCAAATAAGACCCTGTTCTCAATTGTCTCTCCTGATTGAATAAAAGTTTTGGAAAAAATAAATAAACACTGGTCAGATATAGCTATGAGTGTTACGTCATGTTGTGTGAAGGAATAACGACACGTTTACAAAGTGTACATTTCTAGACAGAATTAGATATCCCTAGACCTTTGTCGATCAAGCTAAAAGCGGAAGGATCTCTTTATTTTACTTGGGCTTTGTGCCTCCGAAGGAGACCGGGCCAAGTCATTCCTTTCTCATCAAACAGGCACGTGCAATAGAACAGCACGTACTTCATCCCCTCCAACTCATTTGCCCACCCCCCACCCCCACCCAGAGTTTCTGTGGTCTGTGTCAGGAGTCCCCTCCAAACTACGGATTAGTGGACAAGAGACTTTGTCTTCCCTCGGATCTGAGACCAGATCTTGCCAAGATATACTGGGAGTTATTTAGCTTGTACTGTTTGGAACTCTATGTATATATTTATCCAAAATACTATAAATTCCCCCAGACTGCCTTGGGTCTTTCTATCCTTGGCTTCCCTCGTTTCTGTCAGAGCGGGAGATTGATACGAGGTTGTCTCTGGACAGGCTCTATTTTGATTAAGACCAGGGCAGTCGTTTTTAGTAAGACTTAGCACAATATCCATCAGGGAGCAGGCTCTGTGTACACAGTTTGAGACATTGTGCCCCTGAGAGAAGAACTTAACCTAGCTCTCCTTGACAGAACTAAATATCTGCTCTGGGACACAGTTTGAGTTTTATTGAACTGCAGTGGTTTCCCCAAATGGTGGGAGAAAGCTCTCAAGCCTGAATGTGAGAGAACATATGGGGTAAGGTTAAGTCAATGTTGTCTGTCTGCACATTGTATTGTACATATAACTATAGATATGAGATTGAGATACATTAATTGTGGGAATAGAACTGTGCCTATGGAAAGATACTGTAGAAACGAGACGCAAATATATAATTCAGTATAATTCAGTACGCCAAGGCAATTTTTTCTTCTGAATTAATTTGTTTATTTCATTTTATTTATTTATTTTATTTTTTGTATTTTTTTAATGGAAAGTTGAAGGGTTGAAAATACTGTAATGTGAAACTAAAAGGAAGCAATGTTTCCTTTAGGAAGCATTACACCTCCCCATAAAATAAACTCTTTAGGACATTTTCTTCCCTCCCTGTTTCCTGATAGAAATCAATGAACAACTCTGCATATGGAATAATATTTTGATATCAAACTTGTTATTCAGGAAATAGTTTACAGACAGCCTTCGGCCTGTCCTGCTGGGTCCATCCTGCTGGCTTGTAGGACTGGTCAAAGATATTTATCGGGGCCACGATCTAGCCCCAAAAATCTCAATGTACAAGAAACACACACAGAGAGCTTAGCAAAGATACACATACAGAGAGATTAGCAAAGATACACACACAGAGACAGCAAAGATACACACACAGAGAGATTAGCAAAGATACACACAGAGAGCTTAGCAAAGAAACACACACAGAGAGATTAGCAAAGAAACACACAGAGAGCTTTAGCAAAGATACACACACACAGAGATTAGCAAAGATACACAGACAGAGAACTTAGCAAAGAAACACACAGAAGTTTAGCAAAGATACACACACAGAGAGATTAGCAAAGAAACACACAGAGAGCTTAGCAAAGATACACAGCAAAGATACACACACAGAGAGCTTAGCTTAGCAAAGATACAAACACACACAGAGAGCTTAGCAAAGGTACACACACAGAGAGCTTAGCAAAGATACACACACACAGAGATAGAAAGAAACACACACAGAGAGCTTTAGCAAAGATACACACACACAGAGGCTTAGCAAAGATACACAGACACAGAGAGATTAGCAAAGATACACAGACACAGAACTTAGCAAAGATACACACACAGAGAGCTTGGCAAAGAAACACACAGAGAGCTTAGCAAAGATACACGTACAAAAAGCTTAGCAAACAAACACACACAGAGAGCTTAGCAAAGATACACATACAGAGAGCTTAGCAAAGAAACACACACAGAGAGCTTAGCAAAGAAACACACACAGAGGGCTTAGCAAAGAAACACACACAGAGGGCTTAGCAAAGAAACACACACAGAGAGCTTAACAAAGATACACATACAGAGAGCTTAACAAAGTTACATACAGAAAGCTTAGCAAACACACACACACACAGAACTTAGCAAATATACACACAGAAAGCTTAGCAAACAAACACACAGAGAGAAGCTTTACTGCTTCACACCCTGCGATGCGGTCCACCTTCAGTGCACCTTTGCCCTCCTTCACAAATGTTTTGAACACAGCTTCACACCACTGAGAAGACAAAGAGGCCGGCTGACACTTCAACTATACCACTGCTGCGACTGTTCTTTTGTAACGGTTGTCGTCTGGAGATTGAGAGGACCAATGCGCAGCGTGGTAAGTGTCCATTATTTAAATATAACAACTGAACACCGAACAAAACAACAAAAACGACAAACGAACAGTCCTGTAAGGTGATGAAGAAACACTAAACAGAAAAGAATCATCCACAACCAAAATGGGGAAAACAGGCTACCTAAGTATGATTCTCAATCAGAGATAACGATCGACAGCTGCCTCTGATTGAGAACCATACCAGGCCAAACACAGAAATACAACAAAGCAAAAATAATATAGACTACCCACCCCAACTCACGCCCTGACCAAACTAACACAAAGTCATAATAAAGGAACTAAGGTCAGAACGTAACTGGACCCCCCCCCCCAAAGGTGCGGACTCCGGCCGCAAAACCCTAACCTCTAGGGGAGGGTCTGGGTGGGCGTCTGTCTGTGGTGGCGGCTCTGGTAAGGGACGTGGACCCCACTCCACCATAGTCTCGGCCAACTTAAGTGGCGCCTTTGGAGCGGCGACCCTCCCAACCGTCCTCGGACTGGGGACCCTTACCAGTGGGCCCCGAATAGACGGGAGATTCCAGCAGCGCCAGACAGGCAGGATACTCCAGCAACGCCGGACAGGCAGGAGACTCCAGCAGCGCCGGAGTGAAGGGCGGCTCTGGCAGCGCTAGCCACTTTAAACAATGCTACCGAATATAATGTTACATACCCTACATTATTCACCTCATATGTATATGTATATATTGTACTCTATATCATCTACTGCATCTTTATGTAATACATGTATCACTAGCCACTTTAACTATGCCACTTTGTTTACATACTCATCTCATATGTATATACTGCACTCAATACCATCTACTGTATCTTGCCTATGCCGCTCTGTACCATCACTCACTCATATACCTTTATGTACATATTCTTTATCCCCTGACACTTGTGTCTATAAGGTAGTAGTTTTGGAATTGTTAGCTAGATTACTTGTTGGTTATTACTGCATTGTCGGAACTAGAAGCACAAGCATTTCGCTACACTCGCATTAACATCTGCTAACCATGTGTATGTGACAAATAAAATTTGATTTAAATTTGATTTGATTTGAATTGGACAGAAGGGAGACTCTGGCAGCGCTGGACAGGAGGGAGCACCTGGAAGGAGGAGACTGCGAGACAGCCTGGTGCGTGGGGCTGCCACCGGAGGCCTGGTGCGTGGAGGAGGCACCGGATGGACCGGACCGTGGAGGCGCACTAGAGGTCTCGAACACCGAGCCTGCACAACCTGTCCTGGCTGGATACTCCCCGTAGCCTGGCCAGTGCGGCAGGGTGGAACAGACTGCACTGGGCTGTGCTGGCGAACCGGGGACACCGTGCGTAGGGCGGTGATGTAGCGCACCGGGCTATTCCTGTGCACTGGGGACACCATGCGCCTCGTGGCATAACACTGCCACTCGTGCCTGCCCGGTCCACCACTCTCCACGGTAAGCACGGGGAGTTGGCTCAGGTCTCCTACCTGACTTAGCCACACTCCCCGTGTGCCCACCCCCAATACATTTTTGGGGCTGCCTCTCGTCCCTGTTGCGCTGCCGTGCTAGCTCTTCCCGGGGGCAGCGATATTCCCCAGCCTGTGCCCAGGGTCCCCTACCTTCCAAAATCTCCTCCCATGTCCAGGAGTCCAGAACCCTCTGCTCCTGAGTACCACGCTGCTTGGTCCGGTAGGTGTGGGTGATTCTGCAACGCTTCTCATAGGTGGAAGGGGAGGAGGACCAATGCGCAGCGTGGTAAGTGTCCATTATTTTAATAAAACAACTGAACACCGAACAAAACAACAAAAACGACAAACGAACAGTCCTGTAAGGTGATGAAGAAACACTAAACAGAAAAGAATCACCCACAACCAACATGGGGAAAACAGGCTGCCTAAGTATGATTCTCAATCAGAGACAACGATCGACAGCTGCCTCTGATTGAGAACCATACCAGGCCAAACACAGAAATACAACAAGAAAAAATAATATAGACTACCCACCCCAACTCACGCCCTGACCAAACTAACACAAAGACATAATAAAGGAACTAAGGTCAGAACGTGACATCTTTATCTAATTTCCTACACCAGGAGAGGAAAAAAACACCTTTCAGTTTATCTCTAATAGCTGTTTATGATACAGTATATATAATACATATTTGGTTTGATATTGCTATTGCGTAATGGGTTACATAGCTCGTTTTCTGTCAGTATACATGCATAAAGAGTTTTCCTTTCATGAGGAAATGTGCTAGAGAGTAATAACACATTACAGTCCGTTCCCCGTTGTTGATTTTCTACTTACTTTTGATCTATATCTTTCTGTAATATATCTTAATTTGATTATTTGCCACAGAGCATGGCTTTAGGGTAAGTGGGGTTCTGAAAGCAGTTACGATAATAGAATAAGACTTGAAAGATTAAAAGGAGCTCAGTTAACTATTTAAAAAAAAAAAAGTTTAATCATGCATGAACGGAATTTGATGGAGTCCCGCTCTGGTCTCCAAAGCTTTAAAGAGCTTTCTTCTTCTTCACTAAAAATGGAACAGCACACAAATCAAGTTATTTCTTCTTCTATGAATTCAAGGTTCACATTAATTGTCTTGTGTTTACTTAGCTGGGAAACATTTACAATTCATCACGAACATAAGGGGAGCTCAGACGTCTTTTACAGTGGATACATGCTTTTCATCCCAGCTCCCAACCTTCTTCCACTCACCCCAAGCAATACGCACAAACCTTCAGCCAGGAAGGAAGAAAAAGATATTTGGGCCACTTGAAGTTGAGAAACACCTGCAGGTGGAGACGGTGAGAGATGAAAGACATGATGTTCTGAGGTAATGACAGAGAGATGAAAGACAAAGTGGGAAACAGCAGGAAAGAACTGGACGTCTCAATTTCCCAACATGCTCCTGGTGGTGGAAGCCAGCAGGGCCTAACCGGGTGATGACATGTCTGAGGGGGACGCTGTGTGGAGAAGGATTCCCCGCCTCATCACTCCTCCATGGACTAGAGAGAGAGAGAGAGAGAGAGAGATAGAGGGAGAGATAGGGAGAGAGAGGGAGAGAGAGAGAGAGAGATATAGAGAGATATAGAGAGAGAGAGATAGGGAGAGAGAGGGAGAGAGAGAGAGAGAGATAGAGAGAGACAGAGAGAGAGAGAGAGAGAGAGAGCCCCACCCTCTATAATGGACTCCCGAGAGAGAGAGAGAGAGAGAGAGAGAGAGATTGCTTTGGCAATGTTAACACATGTTTCCCATGCCAATAAAGCCCTTGAATTGAATTGAATTGAATTGAATTGAGAGAGATATAGAGAGATATAGAGAGAGAGAGATAGGGAGAGATAGGGAGAGAGAGAGAGAGAGAGAGGGATATATAGAGAGATATAGAGAGAGAGAGAGAGAGAGAGAGAGAGAGAGAGCGAGAGAGAGAGAGAGACAGAGAGCGAGAGAGAGAGATATAGAGAGATATAGAGAGAGAGAGATAGGGAGAGAGAGGGACAGAGAGAGAGAGAGATAGAGAGAGAGAGCCTCACCCTCTATAATGGACTCCCGAGAGAGAGAGAGATACAGAGAGAGAGAGAGAGAGAGAGAGAGAGAGAGAGAGACAGAGAGAGAGAGAGATATATAGAGAGATATATATAGAGAGAGATAGGGAGATAGGGAGAGAGAGAGAGAGAGAGAGAGATAGAGAGAGAGAGAGCCTCAACCTCTATAATGGACTCCCGAGAGAGAGAGAGAGAGAGAGAGAGAGAGAGAGACTGGCAGTTAGAAACTGGCAGTTAAAGAAGGCACCTCGTTACCGGTGCACTATGCAGCGCTGATAGCAGACTGGCTGGCAGATTATGACAGATCTGCTGCTCCATGCAGCATCGGCCTCTTCACGTTCCGCGCTGGGAAGACATTACTGTAAGCTGCACGAGTCTAAAACAATTGCTTCACCATGCTTTTATCGACTCACCCAGGCAATGATTTCCCCCCCTGTTGATTTCACTTAGTCTTAAATAACCGTTTATTGGTGATGTCAGAAAATCAACATTTAAAAAAAATAAATCTTTTTTTCCAGCTTTTTGACTTTCCGAACTATCTTTCTTTTTTTGACTTCCTGCCTTCCTGTGGAAAGCAGACAGCTCTGACATGTAAAGTGTCAGTCTTCTCTGTATGCTGTGCAGGCCTTCAGTCACGACGGGAACTGGGCTTCTCATTGGCTACTGTATTGGCATGCAGTCTGCACTCGCACAGAAATGACAGCTGGCCTGGTTGTTCAGGTGGGGGAGCTAGTCATCTAAGAGAGAGAGAGAGAGAGACATAGAGAGAGAGGTACATAGAGAGAGAGACATAGAGAGAGACATAGAGAGAGAGAGAGAGAGAGACAGACAGAGAGAGAGAGAGACATAGAGAGACAGAGAGAGAGAGAGAGAGAGACAGAGAGAGAGAGAGAGAGAGACAGAGAGAGAGATACATAGAGAGACATAGAGAGAGACAGAGAGAGAGAGAGAGTGAGAGACATAGAGAGACAGAGAGAGAGAGAGTCGAGCACAGGGTTGTGTCATGGTAACCGAATTTCAACACAGACAAATATTTGTACCTTTAAACAACGTCAGATCTTCCACTATCAGAAGAAAAAAAATGTTATGTTAGGCAGCTCCTCCTACTGGAGAATTTAACATCCAAACCTGGAGAGGGTTGGAGTTCAAACCTTCTTCCATCATTCTGAAATGAAGGAGTTTGGAACCACAAAGACTCTTTCCTAGAGCTGGCCGCCCGGCCAAACTGAGCATTCGGGGGAGAAGGGCCTTGGTCTGGGAGGTGACCAAGAACCCAATGCTCACACTGACAGAGCTTCAGAGTCCCTCGATGGAGATGGGAGAACCTTCTAGAAGTACAACCATCTCTGCAGCACTCCACCAATCAGGTCCTTATGGTAGAGTTGCCAGACGGAAGCTTCCCATCAGTAAAAGACACAAAGGACTCTCAGAAGGTCCCCAATAACGCAGTGGCCTCCATCATTCTGAAATGGAAGAAGTTTGGAACCACCAAGACTCTTCCTAGAGCTGGCTGCCCGGCCAAACTGAGCAATGGGGGAAGAAGGGCCTTTCTCAGGCAGGTGACCAAGAACCCAATAGTCATTCTGACAGTGCTCAAGAGTTCCTCTGTGGAGATGGGAGAACCTTCCAGAAGGACAACCATCTCTCCAGCACTCCACCAATCAGGCCTTTATGATAGAGTGGCCAGACGGAAGACACTCCTCCGTAAAAGGTACATCACAGCCACCTTGGAGTTTGCCAAAAGGCACCTAAAGGACTCTCAGACCATGAAAAACAAGATTCTCTGGTCTGATGAAACCAAGATTGAACTCTTTGGCCTGAATGTCAAGCGTCACGTCTGGAGGAAACCTGGCACCATACCTACAGTGAAGTATGGTGGTGGCAGCATCATGCTGTGGGGATGTTTTTCAGAGGCAGGGACTGGAAGACTAGTCAGGATCGAAGGAAAGATGAACGGAGCAAAGTACAGAGAGATCCTTCACGAAAACCTGCTCCAGTGAGCTCAGGACCTGAGCATCGGGCGAAGGTTCGCCTTGCAACAGAACAACGGCCCTAAGCACACAGCCAAGACAACGCAGGAGTGGCTTTGGAACTGGTCTCTGAATGTCCTTGAGTGGCCCAGCCAGTGCCCTGACTTGAACCCGATCGAACATCTCTGGAGAGACCTGAAAATAGCCATGCAGTGACACTCCCCACCCAACCTGACTGATCATGAGAGCATTTGATCATGAGAGCATCCCACTTGTAGCGTCATACCCAAGAAGACTTGAGGCTGTAATCGCAGCCAAAGGTGTCTCAACAAAGTACTGAGTAAAGGGTCTGAATACTTATGTAAATATGATATTTCCCCCCCAAAATTTGTACATTAGCAAAAAAAATCATCTAAAAACCTGTTTTTGTTCTGTCATTATGGGGTATTGTGATGTCATTATGGGGTTTTGTGATGTCATTATGGGGTATTGTGATGTCATTATGGGGTTTTGTGATGTCATTATGGGGTATTGTGATGTCATTATGGGGTATTGTGATGTCATTATGGGGTATTGTGATGTCATTATGGGGTATTGTGGTGTCATTATGGGGTATTGTGGTGTCATTATGGGGTATTGTGATGTCATTATGGGGTGTTGTGTGAAGATTGATGAGTGAAAAAAACAATCATTTAATTAATTTCAGAGTAAGGTTGTAATGTAACAAAATGTGGAAAAAGTCAAGGGGTCTGAATACTTTCCCAATGCACTGCATTTCATCAATAATGCTTTTACAGCCTATAGTAAAGTCATCAACAGCTGTTTCAATTCAAACCATAATTCAACCAACAAATCAACAATACAATAGGCCTAGGGTTTAATGCTCGTGTCGATTTCAAATGTAATGATATTTAGCGATATTAAATTGTGCTTGGTTGTCAACGCAACCAAATATTGTCACTTGAAGGACATCTGGGTTCGGTTCAACCTTGTTGATGCTCTCCCTGTAATATTAACAAGCTAACCACTATACACAGTTCACCACGACGCACAGAGTTAACCACGATTATGTTCTGTGAGAGACTTAGATAATACTAAAACCACCCTTAACCTCCATTACTCCTACAGCTACATTTACAAACTGAAGAGAAAACGCCAATGAATCAAACATCACTTTCGACAAAACTTACAAGCTCCATGCTTTTCCACTGCTAGCTGTCCAGCGACCTTATGTGGCCCAATACGCTCTGAATTTCTTAAGGAGGTCCTCAGGCAAAGTGTTTGCGTTCGTCATCCCCTCCAAAATGCAGGGTAAAGCTATCCACCAGCCCCCAAAACCTGATGACACCCACTCCCACTGTCACCCCCCCCTGCAGACTCTGGAGAAGGGGGCAGGTAGGGCCTATCAGCCGGACTGACTCTGTATCAGTGGATTAACGGTCACACCTCATCAGCCGCCTCTGTGCAAACCTAATCCCAGGATGCCTTGCAGCCAGTGGGAGGCCATTAGTGATGAAGGACGCCATGGAGACAAGGCACAAGGCCTCTCTCCCGCACTCAGCAGGTACTTTTTGGACAGTAAGGATACACACACGCTTCACATTATGTATGCACACACACACACACACACACACACACACACACACACACACACACACACACACACACACACACACACACACACACACACACACACACACACACACACACACACACACACACACACACACACACACACACACACACACACACACACTTGTTCCTCCCTGACACACACTTTCAGTGTACACACACACACACACACACACACACACACCCTGGGAGTGCTTGTTCAATCCCTGACCGTTCATCTAAGACTCTCTTCAGTGTACAGTAGACACACACACACACACACACACACACACACACACACACACACACTAGGAGTGCTTGTTCACTCCCTGACCGTTAATCTAAGACTCTCTTCAGTGTACACTACACACACACACACACACACACACACACACACACACACACACACACACACACACACACACACACACACACACACACAGGGAGTGCTTGTTCACTCCCTGACCGTTCATCTTAGACTCTCTTCAGTGTACACTAGAGGCTTTAGTAAGAGAGACAAAGTATTCAAAATGTGTCATTACTCCAGTATAACATCCAATCACTGGTTGTCATATTAATATTTATAAAACAAATACTGTACAAACCTACTGACTGTGAACTGAATTAAAGCAGAGGTCAATGTGAATATTTATTTTCTCCATTATTCAATATACCTTAAATGGATATGAATATTATGGAGAAATGGTCTTGTCAAAATTGTACATACAGTTGAAGTGGGAAGTTTACATACACATAGGTTGGAGTCATTAAAACTAGTTTTTCAACCCCTCCACTCATTTCTTGTTAACAAACTATAGTTTTGACAAGTCGGTTTGGACATCTACTTTGTGCATGACACTTTTTTTAATTTTCCAAACAATTGTTTACAGAGATTATTTCACTTATAATTCACTGTTTCACAATTCCAGTGGGTCAGAAGTTTACATACACTAAGTTGCCTTTAAACAGCTTGGAAAATTCCAGAAAATGATGTCATGGCTTTTATAAGCTTCTGATGGGCTAAATGACATCATTTGAGTCAATCGGAGGTGTAGCTGTGGATGTATTTCAAGGCTTACCTTCAAACTCAGTGCCTCTTCCCTTGACATCATGGGAAAATCAAAAGAAATCAGCCAAGACCACAGAAAAAAAATGCAGACCTTCAAAAGTTTGGTTCATCCTTGGGAGCAATTTCCAAACGCCTGAAGGTACCACTGTAATCTGTACAAACAATAGTACGCAAATATAAACAACATGAGACCAAGCAGCCATCATACTGCACAGGAAGGAGATGCGTTTTGTCTCCTAGAGACGAGCTTACTTTGGTGCAAGAAGTGCAAATCATTCCCAGAACAGCAGCAAAGGACCTTGTGAAGAAAAAGCCAGACTGTAGTTTGCAACTGCACATGGGTGACACAGATCCTACTTTTTGGAGAAATGTCTCTGGTCGGATTCAACAAGAATAGAACTGTTTGGCCATAATGACCATCGTTATGTTTGGAGGAAAAAGGG
Source organism: Oncorhynchus tshawytscha (assembly GCF_018296145.1). Taxonomy (NCBI): domain Eukaryota; kingdom Metazoa; phylum Chordata; class Actinopteri; order Salmoniformes; family Salmonidae; genus Oncorhynchus; species Oncorhynchus tshawytscha. The sequence continues at coordinate 5,411,467 of NC_056434.1, forward strand.
GGAGGCTTGCAAGCCAAAGAACACCATCCCAACTGTGAAGCACGGGGGTGGCAGCATCATGTTGTGGGGATGCTTTGCTGCAGGAGGGACTGGTGCACTTCACAAAATAGATGGCATCATGAGGTAGGAAAATGATGTAGATATATTGAAGCAACATCTCAAGACATCAGTTAAAGTTTGAAGCTAAAGTTAAAGCTTGGTCGCAAATGGGTCTTCCAAATGGACAATGACCCCAAGCATGCTTCCAAAGTTGTGACAAAATAGCTAAGGACAACAAAGTCAAGGTATTGGAGTGGTCATCACAAAGCCCTGACCTCAATCCTATAGAAAATCTTTGGGCAGAACTGAAAAAGTGTGTGCGAGCAAGGAGACCTACAAACCTGACTCAGTTACACCAGTTCTGTGAGGAGGAATGGGCCAAAATTCATTCAACTTATTGTGGGAAACTTGTGAAAGGCTTCCCGAAACATTTCATCCAAGTTAAACAAGGCAATGCTACCAAGTTCTAATTGAGTGTATGTAAACTTTTGTCCCACTGGGAATGTAATGAAAGAAATAAAAGCTTAAATAAATAATTCTCTCTACTATTATTATGACATTTCACATTCTTAAAATAAAGTGGTGATCCTAACTGACCTAACACAGTTAAATGTCAGTAATTGTGAAAAACTGAGTTTAAATGTATTTGGCTAAGGTGTATGTAAAACTTCCGACTTCAACTGTAACTATTGACACGATTCTATTGTGACTTGACTTAATCCTCTTGGCCCATTGGGAGCACTACACATCCACCATGGCTCTCCACCTCATTGGCTGCTTGGGAGCATTACACATCCACCAAGGCTCTCCACCTCACTGGCTCCTTGGGAGAATTACACATCCACCATGACTCTCTACCTCACTGGCTCCTTGGGAGCATTACACATCCACCATGGCTCTTTACCTCACTGGCTCCTTGGGAGTATTACACATCCACCATGGCTCAACACCTCACTGTTTTTTGTGGGCTATGGTTCTTCTCATGGTCCAGTCGATGCTATTAGAAAAAACAGAAGGGACAGTAAGCTGCCAGGCGTACTCCAAATTAGATGTGGAGTGTATCTGAATGTTGTCCGTTGGAGATGACCTGGTCAGAACCCTTCGTACATACTCCTGATCAGATTCACATATATTTTTGATGGATGCCATGTTGCCGTAGAAGTTTCCATAGACTGTTTCTGTGTATATTATCGAAAGCTTTTTTTTTAAGCCTACGAAGTTGATGTTTAGTGGTGTCTGCAATTCAATGCACTGTTTGACACTTATCCTGAGTTTTCAATGTGGTCTGCACAGGAAGAGTTGTTCCTAAAGCCAGTTCTCCTTTCCTAGTCTCTTGTTGAGTGCTTCCTGCATCCTAGAGGATTCTGCTGGGGATTGAGAGGAGCATAATTTCTCTCCAGTTCTTGCACTCACTGAGTTTTCCTTTCTCTCGGGGATTGTAATCATTAAAAACTGTCTTCCATGCTGTTGGTACTTCTTATTTTTTTACCAAGATCTTGTTCAGTAAGCTGTGCAAGACCTCTGCAGGTGCACTGATGTCTGTTTTTAGAACAAGTGTCATTTCCTGGTGCCCTGCCTAACTTCAGTATTCTTGATGGCTCGCTTGATCTCCTCCTCAGATGCTCTTGACTTGAGCTGTAGTAGATTATTACTCTCCTGGTCTTTCAGGTGAGTTTATCCCAGGGGATTCAGGGTCACCCTGCTAGGACAACCTTCTAGGTTCTGTTTGGGTCAGGTTTTGCAGAGGTTGCAGAGGTTCCATAGATTCGGCTTCTGTAATAGAAGCTAGTAGTGGAAGGTAAACATAGTCGAGTAGTGCAGGGTAAACACAGTGGAGTAGTGGAGGGTAAACACAGTGGAGTAGTGGAGGGTTAACACAGTGGAGTAGTGGAGGGTTAACACAGTGGAGTAGTGGAGGGTTAACACAGTGGAGTAGTGGAGGGTAAACATAGTGGAGTAGTGGAGGGTTAACACAGTGGAGTAGTGGAGGGTTAACACAGTGGAGTAGTGGAGGGTAAACACAGTGGAGTAGTGGAGGGTAAACACAGTGGAGTAGTGGAGGGTAAACACAGTGGAGTAGTGGAGGGTAAACACAGTGGAGTAGTGGAGTAGGGAGGGTTAACATAGTGGAGTAGTGGAGGGTTAACACAGTGGAGTAGTGGAGGGTAAACACAGTGGAGTAGTGGAGGGTAAACACAGTGGCATAGTGGAGGGTAAACACAGTGGAGTAGTGGAGGGTTAACACAGTGGAGTAGTGGAGGGTTAACACAGTGGAGGGTAAACACAGTGGAGTAGTGGAGGGTTAACACAGTGTGGAGTAGTGGAGGGTTAACACAGTGGAGGGTAAACACAGTGGAGTAGTTGAGGGTTAACACAGTGGAGGGTAAACATAGTGGAGTAGTGGAGGGTAAACATAGTGGCGTAGTGGAGGGTAAACATAGTGGAGTAGTGGAGGGTAAACATAGTGGAGTAGTGGAGGGTAAACATAGTGGAGTAGTGGAGGGTAAACATAGTGGAGGGTAAACACAGTGGAGTATCGGAGAGTTAACAGTGTACACATCGTTTTACCCACTTAAGTTTTTTACCCACCTTGTGTGGAAAAATGCATTGAAATTACAGAGATATTTACTTTTGTCGAGCGACTGGCGATAACAGTTGACCAACTTTTGTTTTATCACTACATCAGTCTATACCCATTGATTCTTGAATATAACTTATAAATGACTAATGAGTTTAGTTCAACTGTGGTACCTCATCAGAACACCCCCCAAAAATACAAGCTTGTTTTACTCTGTTTGTAAACAAAGCTAATTGCCTCAAAACACGGTTAAAACTATAATCCATGATATCATGGATGGTTAGATGTTGCATCCATAGCTCTGTCTTTAAATTTAGAATGTTCACATTTTTCCAGCCCCATGCCACAGCTTTTTTACTCAAACAGTGCAGGAAGCACCCTTTCTGATGGTTTCAACTGCGGGTTGTTCCCTTTGACTTTATATCAGTAGACTGTGGTATCTGTGGGTTTTTGTCGTGGACATGGAAGCAGAGACAGTGAATAAAGGCACTTTCAATGTGCAGACAAACTCTAAAACTCGAAGGCTTGCTGGCTTGGACCAGAAGGGTGATTAGTCGAGAGGGATTTTTTTCAAAACCTGTCTCGCCTGTCTGAGAAACAAAGTGCACATTTTTAGAATCAATTTGCATTCCTCCTCCTGGGCCAGTTGCCGATTTAAAAAAAAAAACATTTATGGAGTACAATGCCGAATCCAGAAGTATTTCTTATGCACCATCGGTCAGACATCTTTGATCCAGTCTGCTTGGACTGGAAAAACAAGAGAGGTTTCGGTAATCTGACTTGCCGCAGTTAAACAGGTTTCCTCTATACAGTTGATTACAAAGCAGAAATTGCAGGGAGCAAGGTGTTTGTGGAGAGACAAGATGGAGGATTTACTTGTGAAAGGTTGTTTTTATGTTTAGTCCTTTAGTCCCTCAAAGCTTTGATACGTGCTACCTAATTTGTTTTTCCCCCTTCAAGGTGTAACACTTTACTGGCCTCTCTCTCTCTCTCTCTCTGTCTTTAAATTTAGAATGTTCTTTCTCTCTCTCTCTCTCTCTCTGCGGGTTGTCTCTCTCTCTCTCTCTCTGTCTCTCTCTCTCTCTCTCTCTCTCTCTCTCTCTGTCTCTCTCTCTCTCTCTCTCTCTCTCTCTCTGTCTCAAAGTGCTTTTTAGAATCTCTCTCTCTCTCTCTCTCTCTCTCTCTCTCTCTCTCTTATGCACCATCTCTCTGTCTCTCTCTCTCTCTCTCTCTCTCTCTCTCTCTGTCTCTCTCTCTGTCTCTCTCTCTCTCTCTCTCTCTCTCTCTCTCTCTCTCTCTCTCTCTCTCTCTCTCTCTCTCTCTCTCTCTCATCACCCCATTACTACAAAGTTGTTTCAGTTGCCTTCTCTGTTCAGAGACTAATGGCAGTCTAGGCTTACACATGCAAAGCTGAGCAAATAAATATGTGAAAAATGATAACATTGTTTTGGCAGTCTGTTTTAATAAGCTTCTTCGTCTCCAAGGAGACTGCTGCTTCTGCCTGTATTCCTCCTCTCTCTACTACTGCGTGTGTTGCTGTGGCACCAACCTTTAAATTCCCCAGCTGCCACTCTCTCCAGCGCACCACCCTTTTATGAACTATTTCAGCCGTGGAGAGACCTTTGGAATTAGCCCCTGTCTATCTCCAGCATTATCTCCACCTGGTATTAACTAGCCCCCCCCCCCCTCCTCACCCCCCTTTTTTCGCCTAGCCTTATCTTTAATTAGCATAATTGATGGCATGGAGTTCACTCATGTGTGCGTACGTTCTGCGGCTTGTGAGAGTTTGGGTTTGGGGAAAAGTATGTGTAAGACAAGTATTTATCTTCGGTGTTTCGCACATTGGTCGTGTGCCAAACGTTGGAAGAACAGAGGAATAAGACAGAAATAGAGAAGTTCTGTTCCTCTTTCTGTCTGATAGTCTATCTTTTACAGCATCACTTTCTGTATGCATGGTATATAGTATTTTAGCTGGGGGGGGGGGAAATAAAGGATTTTGTGCACAAAATATAAAGTGCTGTGGGTTAATTCCCACATTGGCAGCATCCTGGCAACTATACCCCTTCCAATGCCCTTTTCAGTACCTCTTTCCTAATCCCTGGCTTGGGTTTGAACTCCTATGACTTCAAGATGTCGCCTCCTGCGTGTTTCTGGAGAAGTGAAGGAAGTAATCTAATAATAGTGTCGGAGAAGCCTGGAAGATGCAGAATAATATTGGAACACATATTCTTCAATCACCCCCGACGGCCATTTTGTAATTTGGTCCAGGCTGCTTTGTCGTGCCTAGACTGCCACCTCCCACAATGCTACAACTTTGATTTCAGGCTATATGATCCTCTTAAAGAACCATGTATTGTACATGACCTTAGTAGAAGCAGATAATGGGTGATGCACTGACCTGGTTGTCATGTATAACAAATACTATTTAGTATTAATATATATTAATATATACTATATATTAATATTGTATATGATTAGTCAATGGTATACTGTCGTGGGGGCGGCAGGGTAGCCTACTGGTTAGAGCGTTGGACTAGTAACCGTAAAGGATGCGAGATCAAATCCCTGAGCTGACAAAGGTTAAAAAATAAAAATAAATAAAAAATCTGTCGTTCTGCCCCCCTGAACAAGGCAGTTAACCCACTCTTCCTAAGCCAGTTAACCCACTCTTCCTAAGCCAGTTAACCCACTCTTCCTAAGCCAGTTAACCCACTCTTCCTAAGCCAGTTAACCCACTGCTCCTAGGCCAGTTAACCCACTCTTCCTAAGCCAGTTAACCCAAGCCAGTCTTCCTAAGCCAGTTAACCCACTCTTCCTAAGCCAGTTAACCCACTCTTCCCACTAAGCCAGTTAACCCACTGCTCCTAGGCCAGTTAACCCACTCTTCCTAAGCCAGTTAACCCACTCTTCCTTAACCCACTCTTCCTAAGCCAGTTAACCCACTCTTCCTAAGCCAGTTAACCCACTGCTCCTAAGCCAGTTAACCCACTCTTCCTAAGCCAGTTAACCCACTCTTCCTAAGCCAGTTAACCCACTCTTCCTAAGCCAGTTAACCCACTCTTCCTAAGCCAGTTAACCCAAGCCAGTTAACCCACTGTTCCTAGACCAGTTAACCCACTGTTCCTAGACCAGTTAACCCACTGTTCCTAGACCAGTTAACCCACTGTTCCTAGACCAGTTAACCCACTGTTCCTAGACCAGTTAACCCACTGTTCCTAGACCAGTTAACCCACTGTTCCTAGACCAGTTAACCCACTGTTCCTAGACCAGTTAACCCACTGTTCCTAGGCCGTCATTGAAAATAAGAATTTGTTCTTTAACTGACTTGCCTAGTTAAATAAATGTAAAAAAAATAATATATATATATATATATATACAACCATAACTGTAGTAGTGTAAGTAAAGTACTTTATTACAAGTGTAATGAAGCAGTGATAACAAAACTATAATGGTAAGGTTTCCACTTTGTATACTTCCGTAATTACCACTGTCTATCATGAAACAATTTCCACCCAAGAAACCCAAGCACGATTACTGCACCCGTAATTAGCTTAGCAAATCAAAATAGGCACTTAAGTTAAGTGACTTTAACAACAATTTGTCCAGTCGCAGGAAAGAATAAAGGCGCGATCTATGGTTATGGAGGTTACTATAACCATTAACTATCCTCTTCTCTGCCTCTCAGAGAACAAGAAGGGAAACAAGTTTGAATAAAGGGACGATCTATGGTTATGGAGGTTACTATAACCATTAACTATCCTCCTGTCTGCCTCTCAGAGAACAAGAAGGGAAACAAGTTTGAGAGATAGATAGAGAGAGAGTGAGTGATCATTCTGGCTCGGGCCAGTGTCATTCTGGTTCGGGCCCGTGTCGTTCAGGTTCGGGCCCGTGTCGTTCTGGTTCGGGCCCGTGTTGTTCTGGTTCGGGCCCGTGTCGTTCTGGTTCCGGCACGTCTTTACAGACGATCAGGAAAAAGGGCCGTATAGGAGTCTGCAATGGAGTCTGCAAGCGAAGCGAACCCAAACGATATGGCATCGATAAAAAGGTAATTCCACTGGCTCTCTGATCTGACTTTGAAGACTTTTAACAGTATTTAATTGTACCATAGGGCTCTGGAAGAAGGGCTATTTTTAACCTTCATCAATTCATTTACCCTGCACATTCCTTTGTAATGATCCTGAAGGACTGCCTGGGAATGGATAGAGGGCTCGATGATGTCTGAGGATGTATGTGAGTGAAAGAGATAGCAAGAGAGAGAGAGAGAGAGAGAGAGAGAGAGAGGCAGGCAGAAAGAGAGAAAGAGTGGAAGATAGAAAGAGAAAGAGAGAGAGGCCACAGCTCCAATCACTGCATTCGACAGCTCGACCAGAGGCGTTTTCTCACTAACACAAGCATTCTGCTCTCAACCTAAACCAAGGGGAACAAAAACTTTTTATTTTCTTGAAAGAAGCATATTTGATTATTTATATTTTTTTATATGCAAGAAGAAATAAGCCCAAAAACACAAAGGATTTATTTGAAGCTGGACATGACACAAGTGAGACCATAAAAAAATGCTGTAGCTTTGCCAGTCGTTCTTCAGAGTCTTTTTCAGTCCTTCACTTTCTCATCTTCAAAGGAATCCTTCACTCCTAGTGCTGGCAAACTCTCTCTCTCTTCCTTCTCTCTCTTCCTCTCTCAAACTCTCTCTCTCTCCCCTCTCTCTCTTCCTCTCTCTCTCTCTTCCTCTCTCTTTCTTCCTCTCTCAAACTCTCTCTCTCTCTCTCTCTTCCCTCTCTCTCTTCCTCTCTCTCTCTCTTCCTCTCTCTCTCTTCCTCTCTCTCTCTTCCTCTCTCTCTCTTCTCTCTCTCTCTCTCCTCTCTCTCTCTCTTCCTCTCTCTCTTCCTCTCTCTCTCTTCCTCTCTCAAACTCTCTCTCTCTCTTCCCTCTCTCTCTTCCTCTCTCTCTCTCTTCCTCTCTCTTTCTTCCTCTCTCAAACTCTCTCTCTCTCTCTCTCTCTCTCTCTCTCCCTCTCTTCTTCTCTCTCAAACTCTCTCTCTCTCTCTTCCTCTCTCTCTCTCCTCTCTCTCTCTTCCTCTCTCAAACTCTCTCTCTCTCTCTTCCCTCTCTCTTTCCTCTCTCTTCCTCTCTCTCTCTCTTCCCTCTCTCTCTCTTCCTCTCTCTCTCTTCCTCTCTCTCTCTCCTCTCTCAAACTCTCTCTCTCTTCCTCTCTCTCTCCCTCTCTCTCTTCTCTCTCTCTCTTCCTCTCTCTTTCTTCCTCTCTCAAACTCTTTTCTCTCTCTCTCTTCCCTCTCTCTCCCCTCTCTCTTCCTCTCTCTCTCTCTTCCTCTCTCTCTTTCCTCTCTCTCTTCCTCTCTCTCTCTTCTCTCTCTTCCCTCTCTCAAACTTTCTCTCTCTCTCTTCCCTCTCTCAAACTCTTTCTGACTTCCTCTCTCAAACTCTTTTCTCACTCTCTCTTCCTCTCTCAAACCGTTCTGTCTGAAACAACCTACCTTTTCTTCTTCTAATCAATTCAATTCCTTTTACTCTTAAGTACCCCTCCCTCCCTCTGGAATGAAGTGGTGTTGTGGTGGTAACATGTTAATTACCCGTCTGTGTGGGGAAGCACACATGGGCATCCATTCACTTAAGTACAGGGGAGTATGTTGACATGAAGGCCACATGGACTATCAATTCTGTTTTATAGCAATCGCCCACGCTCAGATTAATGACTAGATTAATCAGATACAGAGAGGGAGGAATGTGTGTGTGTATGTGTGTGTGCATGTTGACATGAGTGCGTATGTGTGTATACATGTGTGTGTGTGTGTGTGTGTGTGCTCGTGCGTGCATGTGTGCGTGCGTGCGCGTGTGTGTGTTTAAAACCTGAGGGTAATGTTTTGATTGAGAAGCCCTGAGCTGGTGAAGGAGAAAGCCCATTAATCTGTACTTCCTGCAGGTCGCCCAGCATCATTCCAGGAACAACCACAGTGCAGTCTGATTGTTTTGATGACAGCTATCTGTAGCCCGGCTGTCTCTGTCCCTTAGGGGCCACCGTAGTCATCCTCTGTCTGGGATTGCTCACAGATGAGGGAGGCTACATGACTTCAGCATAATTCACACGGATTAAAAGTACAGAGAGATCTACATGCCTGCCAGATGATGCTTAGGTCTTTGGCAAGGGTGAGTGAATGTGTCAGATATGAATGGCTACTTTCTATATCACTGTCTTTATTGCAGTCTAGTCTGTTTCCCAGGTCCAGATTGTTTTTAAACACATACCCCTTGTTATAATGTTTCATTATAGGGCAACGGAAAATGTTTTGAAAACCTTTTTTTTTTTTATAGAAACGAAAATGAATATTGTTTCTTGATCATGTCCAGGTACTCTCTCCTTGTTTCAACTGTTTTCTTCCATTTGATGCCTAATGAATTTGAACCCGTGCTTGGTCAGTCAGGATTCATTCACAATGTGGGTTTCTTATTAGGGTACCCTTCAACAGATTGCTCTAAAATGGTGACCTTTAAGGTGTACATTCTCAGTCTGCCCACAACATGGCGCTCTGCTGAGTGACACTTGAGCATAAATTACCCAGACAGCTCTCTTCCTTGCTATGATGGATTCTACCTCTCCTCTCCAAATCCCAGGAGTAGATTTCATGATGACAAACCCTCCGTGACAATCCAATCACTCACATTCATCAGCGATCAGTCACGGTGATCAGAGAAAAGACACTGCAAATTATGAGGCATGGGGGGAGGTAGCCCCTGACTGGACATCAGCCCTTCCAGAGGAGGAGATTCCACATGGCGCTTGGTCTTTCCAGTCAACCCTGAGGGCTCACATCACCGTAACCATCTCATTACTCTCTGAGGAAACCCAGGGGGCAGCCCTATAAAATACATTGAATGCTCCGCTGAGGCAAATGTGGAAGTAGGTGGACCGAGAAGCTCAAAACCTACTTCAGAGATTTCCTGGGCTGTGTCTGTCTGGAACTGCCTGAGTGGATGACTGCCTGGGCGAATTACTGCCTGGGTGGATGACTGCTTGGGTGGATGATCGCCTGGGCGAATTATTGCCTGGGTGGATGACTGCCTGGGTAGATGACTGCCTGGGTGGATGGCTGCTTGGGTAGATGGCTGCCTGGGTAGATGGCTGCCTGGGTGGATGACTGCCTGGGTGGATGACTGCATCGGTGGATGACTGCATCGGTGGATGACTGCCTGGGTAGATGGCTGCCTGGGTGGATGGCTGCCTGGGTAGATGGCTGCCTGGGTAGATGGCTGCCTGGGTAGATGGCTGCCTGGGTAGATGGCTGCCTGGGTGGATGACTGCCTGGGTAGATGGCTGCCTGGGTAGATGGCTGCCTGGGTGGATGACTGCATCGGTGGATGACTGCATCGGTGGATGACTGCCTGGGTAGATGGCTGCCTGGGTGGATGGCTGCCTGGGTAGATGACTGCCTGGGTAGATGGCTGCCTGGGTGGATGACTGCCTGGGTGGATGACTGCATCGGTGGATGACTGCATCGGTGGATGACTGCCTATTTGGATGGTTGTAGCTGCTGGGAATAGGTTGCGGATGGAATTAACAGATCTAGAGGAATGTTGTCCATCACTCTCCAGGAAGAATACATGCGCACATCCGATGGGCTTGTCAGGTGTTGGAATAGAAACACTTGACTGGGTGGAGGGAGAAGGGAGAAATGGGATTTGCAGATGGATAAGGGGAGAAAATAATTGCACTGGCAAGCTGCCACGCATAGTTTCAGAGAGCTGGTATTCTACCTGCGGTTTCGCCAAAACAAACCTTTGGTGGGAGGATCAGTTGATGCCCAAACAAATAGACAGTGAGATTATTATGAGCCATTGAGCGATTATTAAAGCCACAAAGAAAACCAGTTTATCCGGTCTCAGGTCTCGGTAAGAATGTATAGTTTATGGCCTTGATACTTTATCCATGACCTACTAAACTATCCCATTACAATTTAGTTATGGTTTTATAATCACATCCCATTGGTTGGAGCTGTATGTTTTTCCAATAACTGCTACAAACTGTACATCTGTAGTGATGTCATAGTAATTCAGCTGATTTAATTTTCTGCCTTTTCAAAAGAGTCCCATTAGTCGTATCTCCTTACTATCAGCAGACATAACAACTTCTCATCCCTTCCAATGAAGTTAAATAACTTTCTGACTCGTCAACTAGCTACGTTCTCATCCAATTGGCGACAGATTTTCATGCGAAAATATTCTGAAAATATGTGCATTTTCCCTACCAGTGGTGTGTTTCCACCAACATGACTTGTTGCAGAAAAGAAATCATGACATAGTGGAATAGTGAAAACTACTATGGAAACTATGGAAACTATGGAAACTATGGAAACTATGGAAACTATTGAAACTATGGAAACTATGGAAACTAAAACTATGGAAACTATGGAAACTATTGAAACTATGGAATAATATGGAATAATATGGATTATTATGGATAAATATGGATTATTATGGATTACTATGGATTATTAAATATAACTATTAATTATTTTGGTTAACTATGGATTATTATGGATTACTATAGAAAACTATGGTTAACTATGGATTATTTTGGATTACTATAGATAACTATGGTTAACTACGGATTATTATAGATAACCATGGATTTTTATGGATAACTATGGATTATTATAGTAACTATGTTTAACTACGGATTATTATAGATAACTATGGTTAACTATGGATTATTATAGATAACTATAGATTATTATAGCTAACTATGGATTATTATAGATAACTATGTTTAACTACGGATTATTATAGATAACTATGGATAATTATAGATAACTATAGATAACTATGGTTAACTATGGATTATTATAGATAACTATAGATTATTATAGCTAACTATGGATTATTATAGATAACTATGTTTAACTACGGATTATTATAGATAACTATGGATAATTATAGATAACTATAGATAACTATGGTTAACTATGGATTATTATAGATAACTATAGATTATTATAGCTAACTATGGTTAACTATGGATTATTATAGATAACTATAGATTATTATAGCTAACTATGGATAACTATGTATTATTATAGATAACTATGGATTATTATAGATAACTATGGATTATTATATAAAGCTATGGTTAACTATGGATTATTATGGATTATTATGGATTGTTATAGATAACTATTGATTATTATGGATAAATTTTTTCATCAAACAGCAGTCCAGCATTGATCATCATGTCACCAGATTAAGACCCTCTATATTTTTGGAAAAGGAGCATCAAGCACATCACCGTGCACTTTCATCACCCTGTGAGGTAAATGTATTTAATCTCTAACCTAATAAACTGCATGGTTTCCCGAGTCGTAGTGGGAGGACCACACACTATGTCATCGTGTGACTCTAAGTTTACTTTGATGTGATGGTTATCATATAGGCATTTCCACCGAAACAAAAAGATCCCACTATGTCGAACAAACAAACTATTTTGTCTGCATTTTATTTTAAATGTACCTAAACTGTTTCCATCACAGCAGTCATGATTTTATATGGTGTGACTTTACTTGCGTAGAAACTGTTGATGAAAACATGGTTACTGTACATCAATAGCCCCTCACTTTGGTTACTCAGGCATGAGCTCACTGTGAGGAGAGTGATCATAATTATACAATGGGTGGGTCTAATCCTGGATGATGATTGGTTCCTCTTAAAGATCGAAAACCTTTTTTTTTTTTTTTTTTTTTACATTTTCGCCTAAGTTGATACCCATACCCAAATCTAACTGCCTATAGCTCAGGACCCGAAGCAAGGATATGAATATTCTTGATACTTTTTGAAAGGAAACACGAGTTTTGTGGAAATGTGAAAATAATGTAGGAGATTATAACACGGTAGAGAACATACAAAAATGATATGCTAAAAAAACATTTAAGTTTACACACTCCCAGGAATGTCCTACATGATGGATCATACATAGCTTATACACTAACTTTCACACATCTAGATGGCTGGGCAGGGTGGGTGTGGAGCCAGAGACAACAGTGGGGTCAAACTGTAAAACCCAGTTCCTACATTTGAACATAAAAATTGATTTTATCAAAACAAAACTATGCTACATTTTATCTCTGGGACCCTCAGGATGACAAATCAGAGCCAGATTGCTGAATGTAAGTACATGATTTACCTTCAGAGGTCAACGTATCAAACCAGTTGCTGTGATACACGTTTTGTTGCTGTTGTGCACTCTGATTACAAAAGAAAATATTTACACAAGTCAAACTCTTGGGTACCAACCTCAGGTTTGTGTCGGGACTACACTACCGGTAAAACGCTTTAGAACACCTACTCCTACAAGTATCTGGTTTGGAACTATCATTTGTTTTCAACAGGACAATGACCTAACACACCTCCAGGCTGTGTAAGGGCTATTTTACCAAGAAGGAGAGTAATGGAGTGCTGCATCAGATGACCTGGTGGCAGGGTAGCCTAGTGGTTAGAGCGTTGGACTAGTAACCGGAAGGTTTCAAGTTCAAACCCCTGAGCTGACAAGGTACAAATCTGTCGTTCTGCCCCTGAACAGGCAGTTAACCCACTGTTCCTAGGCTGTCATTGAAAATAAGAATTTGTTCTTAACTGACTTGCCTAGTTAAATAAAGATAAAATAAATAAAGTATCACCTGACCTCAACCCAGTTGAGATGGTTTGAGATTGTCATGCCCTGGCCATAGAGAGGCTTTATTCTCTATTTTGGGTAGGCCAGGGTGTGACTAGGGTGGGCATTCATGAAGAAAAAGCAGTCAACAAGTGCTCAGCATATGTGGGAACTCCTTCAAGACTGTGGGAAAAGCATTCCAGATGAAGCTGGTTGAGAGAATGGCAAGAGCGTGCAAAGCTGTCTTGAAGAATCTTAAATATATCATATAATATATTTTCATTTATTTAACACTTTTTTTTGGTTACTACATGATTACATATGTGTTATTTCATAGTTTTGATGTCTTCACTATTATTCTACAATGTAGAAAATAGTAAAAATAAAGCTTTTGTTCTAAAACCTTTGACTGGTTGTGTATATCTCATGGAAGGATGAAACAGGATGAATTAATTAATCCAAATAAAATAAAAATGTCATGAAAATATGTCAACCATTAATTTAAATATGTTAGTAACCCATTGTATAAAAGTGATAATGCCCTTGAAGCCGGTGTTTGGAGGACATATTGGCACGTCGTCTCAGACCGACTGTAACAACACCCGTGCCTATATATCCTCCAAAACACCGGTTTATCTGGCATTGTCACTTAAATAACGCATTATCATCTTCTATATCAAATTAACCACGCTGTATTATGTGTTGTTTTTGTCGTCAAAATGACCAATTAATGAATCCCCCATTATATTTAGACCTAAATGATCCACTCTATATAGTTTGGAGGTAAACAGTGTGGGTTAAATGTAGTACCAATATTTTTAAAAATGCAAAAAAAAGACTACAGTTTGTTTTCTGCATTAGACAAAAGTCGATAATAGCGCATAGACCCAGCAGTGATCCAGTCAAGCAGACCCTTTCTCAGACACAGGTGTGCACAGTTAAAATTTTAGCAATGGATTCTCTGCCAGCCAGCTTACCACAAGAGCAGCAATTTGTTGGAAGGACTAAAAGTATGTAACCTCGACAGGCTTAATTGGGGTATGTTTAAAAGGAGTAAATACTTGTTTGGCCGCTGCAGTAATTTTCTGCTCATGTCAGCCAACGGAATACTTACCCAGTACAGAAACAACTGCCTATCATTTACATTTTAGTTGTTGTAATTCCAAGATTATTAAAAAGAAACTCATGTAGCTTGAGAAATGGCACAAAAGCTGAATGATGTGTTCTCAAATGGCTTGACTCCTTTTCCTTGTCTGAAAGTTTGAAATGTTTCTTAGCCAGATATCTGTTAAATAGCTGTAAATGTTTCCTAGCCAGATATCTGTTAAATAGCTGTAAATGTTTCTTAGCCAGATATCTGTTAAATAGCTGTAAATGTGTCCTGGTCTGATATCTGTTATACTGTGGTAAATGTGTCCTGGTCAGATATCTGTTATACTGTGGTAAATGTGTCCTAGCCAGATATCTGTTAAACAGTGGTAAATGTGTCCTAGTCAGATATCTGTTATACTGTGGTAAATGTGTCCTAGTCAGATATCTGTTATACTGTGGTAAATGTGTCCTGGTCAGATATCTGTTATACTGTGGTAAATGTGTCCTAGTCAGATATCTGTTATACTGTGGTAAATGTGTCCTGGTCAGATATCTGTTATACTGTGGTAAATGTGTCCTGGTCAGATGTCTGTTATACTGTGGTAAATGTGTCCTAGTCAGATATCTGTTATACTGTGGTAAATGTGTCCTAGTCAATGTCTGTTATACTGTGGGAAATGTGTCCTGGTCAGATATCTGTTATACTGTCAGATATCTGTAAATGTGTCCTGGTCAGATATCTGTTATACTGTGGTAAATGTGTCCTGGTCAGATATCTGTTATACTGTGGTAAATGTTTCCTAGTCAGATATCTGTTATACTGTGGTAAATGTGTCCTGGTCAGATATCTGTTATACTGTGGTAAATGTGTCCTAGTCAGATATCTGTTATACTGTGGTAAATGTTTTGGACGTAGCAGGATTGTTGTTATTTACTCTTTGCTAAATGCTAAATACCTGACCCAACCAACTTAACCATATACAGATTTCAACAAAAGTCCAAGTAATAAATAGAAGCACGCACACACACACACACACACACACACACACACACACACACACACACACACACACACACACACACACACGTGCACACACGCACACGCACACGCACACGCACACGCACGCACACACACACACACACACACACACACACACACACACACACACACACACACACACACACACACACACACACACACACCTGCTCGGAGGCTTGGACGGAGCAAGACTGGACAGAGCCAGCTAGACACTTCTTGGCCCGTTCACTTTAACACAGCAACACTTTAAAAGCTCAATGGAGCTGTCCCCAAACTGCCATAAAATACTGAGGTAATAACCCTTGTCCCTTTTCATAAACAAGCGTTGCTATCTAACTTTGCGGTCGGTCTGGTGCGAATTAGCTATCGTCTCTTTTCAAGGAAAATGTGCCGATTATTTGTCTGTGACCTGCTGTCCACAGCCCCTATTACCTGTCTGTGTGCTCGTGATTAATACGTGGTCTCGCTGGCACCCTGGGATAGCCCTGTGCTTTTAATCATGTTTTCATCAGTGTTTTTCCTAATGCATCAACTTGTAAACCAATTTCGTCCCCCTGGCGCCGCGAAACAGTTCTGGCATGAAATGTTTCAGAAGTATTATTTTTTTTCTCCCTTCTCTACCAGTAAATGTTTAAATGTGTTGCAGGTTTCGTTAAACCATGTCACTGCGCTTGACCGGCCGTAAGATAGAGATAGAGACAGACCTGTTATTTACACTTTGTTTCCCCCGTCCCAAAAAAAACACTGTTCTAGTCTCTGAGGAACTTGTAAGGCAGTAACAAGGTGTCCAACTTTGTAGTTTCGTTGTTATTTAATGCAGGAATGTTTCACAAAGAGCCACATTGGTCTTTAATACAAGATGGTTGTTGAAATCCCATTTCAGACACAGGAGGCCATTCCCTAGACTTTATACAAAATACCGTTTTTAGTCATGGTTGTGGGAAAATATTTTTGGGTGATAAAGGCCTAGTGTAATAATTTGGTGGATGTATTTTATATCCAGTACAAGTCAAAAGTTTGGACATACCTACTCATTCCAGGGTCTTAATTTATTTTTTTACTATTTTCTACACAGTAGAATAATAGTGAAGACATCAAATCTACGATATTTCATTTCATTTCAAATAATGTATATATATTTTTTATTTATTTATTTATTTGGATTTTTATTTTATTTTTTATTTTACAATGTAGAAAATAGTTTTAAAAAATAAAGAAAAACCCTTGAATGTGTGTCCAAACATTTGACTGGTACTGTGTAAATATATATATATATATATTTTAAATTGTATTTGTTTTTTGTGATTTATCAGGAGCTGCACCCTCAGCACCCCTACCTCCCACAGATGTGCATCTCATGATTAATTTGGAAATATTCTGAAGCGATTGGTGGAAAAGAGTAGTAACTTAATCCTCCTATAGACCACTTGACCACGCCACTTCAGTTGGTAGCGCTATCAATTCAGAGAAGCTTCTAGTGGGTATATTAAAGCAACACACACACACACACACTATAAGTCAAATGTTTCTTCTCAAAGTATCCAAAATTACAATTAGAAGAATTCTCACAAGTATCCAAAACAGCTGGTGATATTTCTTTGACGTGGCTACCCAAAGTTTAACAACATAGTGTTAATATGAGGATGGAGTGGGTAAGGTACAAATCTATGCAAAACCACCATTGTGACGACATATTTTTTTCATTAGGCAAGTCACTTACCAACAATTTCTTATTTACAGTGACGGCCTAGCCCGGCCAAACCCTAACCAGGACGACGCTCAGTCAATTGTGCACAGCCCTATGGGACTCCCAAACACTGCCAGTTGTGTTACAGCCTGCAATCGAACCAGTGTCTGTAGTGACACCTCTACCACTGGGATGCGGTGCCTTAGACCGCTGCGCCACTCGGGAGCCCCCCTGTCGTTAGTGTGCTATATGGTTTATCACCATATTATAAAATTTCATTTTTCTTGTCCAAATATTTCTCTGTGCCTGTATTCTATTAGAAGCACTCCTGAAGCCTTAATAATAATTGCCCTAAGGTATTTGTATGTATTATGGATCCCCATTAGTTCCTGCCAAGGCAGCAGCTACTCTTTCTGGGTCCAGCAAAATTTAGGTAGTTATACAATTTTTAAAAAAACATTACCATCATTAATTACAGAATTCACAACACTACCTCACATCTACAACACAAAATGTGTACGTGTGTGTTTTAGTGTGTGTGTTATCGCGTGTGTGTGTGTGTGCATGTGTGTGCATGTGTCTGTGCCTGTTGTGTTGCTTTACCGTCCCCACTGTTCCATAAGGTGTTTTTTTACATCTGATTCTACTGCTGCATCAGTTACTTGATGTGGAATAGAGTTTTATGTAGTCATGTCTGTACTGTACGCCTCCCATAGTCTGTTCTGGATTTGGGGACTGTGAAGAGACCTCTGGTGGCATGTCTTGTGGGGTATGCATTGAGTGATAGTCATTTAAACAGACAGATGTCAATACCCCTCACAAATACAAGTAGTGATGAAGTCCCTCTCTCCACTACTTTGAGCCAGGAGAAAATAACATGTATATTCTTAAAATTAGCTCTCTACCGTGGTGCCCTGTTCTGAACCAATTGCAATTTTCCTAAGTCTCTCTTCGTGGCTCCTGACCGCACGACTGAACAGAAGTCAAAGGTATGACAAAACTAGGAACTGTGGTACCTGCCTTGATGATGGTGTTGTTAAGAAGGCAGAGCAGCGCTTTATTACGGACAGACTTCCCCCCATCTTAGCTACTGTTGTATCAATATGTTTTGACCATGACAGTTTATTATCCTGGGTTACTCCAAGCAGTTTAGTCATCTCAAGTTGCTGAATTTTCACATGATTTATTACAAGATTTAATTGAGGTTTAGGGTTTAGTGAATGATTTGTTGCAAATACAATGATTTTAGTTTTTGAAATATTTAGGACTAACTTATTCCTTGCAACCCATTCTGAATCTAACTGCAGCTCTTTGTTAAGTTTTAGGCTCCCGAGTGGCGCAGCGGTCTAAGGCACTGCATCTCAGTGTTAGAGGTGTCACTACAGACCTTGGTTTGATTCCAGGCTGTAGCATAACTGGCTGTGATTGGGAGTCCCAAAGGGCTGCGCACAATTGGCCCAGCGTCGACCGGGTGAGTGTTTGGCTGGGGTAGGTCGTCATTGTAAATAAGAGTTTGTTCTTAACTGACTCACCTAGTTAAATTAAAATTAAAATTAAAAAAGTGTTTCAGTAGCTTACATGTACAGTGTTGAGTCATCCGCATACATAGACACACTGGCTTTCCTTTAAAGCCTTCAGTAATGTCTTTAGTAAAGATTGAAAAAAGTAAGGGGCATAGGCAGCTTCCCTGGGGAATTCCTGATTCTACATGGAAAAGTTTTGAAAAAAGTAATGGGCCTAAACAGTTGCCCTGAGAATTACTGATCCTACCTGGATTATGTTGGAGAGGCTTCCATTAAAGAACAACCCTCTGTGTTCTGTTAGCCAGGTAACTCTTTATCCACAATATAGCAGGAAGTGTAAAGCCATAAGACATACATTTTTCCAGCAGCAGACTATGATCGATAATGTCAAAAGCTGCTCTGAAGCCTAACACAACAGACCCACAATATCTTTAATCAATTTCTCTCAGCCAATCATCAGTCATTTTTATAAGTGCTGGGCTTGTTGAATGTCCTTCCCTATAGGTGTGCTGAAAGTCTGTTGTCAATTTGTTTACTGTAAAATAGCATTGTATCTGGTCAAACAGCATTTTTTTCCTCAACTTTATCAAGGTAACAGGTGGTTGGTCGGCTATTTGAGCCAGTAAAGGGGACTTTACTATTCTTAGGGAATTAATTGTGCTTCCCTCCAGGCCTGAGGTCACACAGATTCTAGTAGGCCTAAATTGAAGATATATAGGAGTGGCAATATCTTCTGATATTGTCCTCAGTCATTTTCCACCCAAGTTTTCAGACCCCGGTGGCTTGTCATTGTTGATAGACAACAATATTTGTTTCACCTCTTCCACACTCACATTACGGAATTCAAAATTACAATTATTGTCTTCATAATTTGGTAAGAAATACTTGGATGTGTAGTCAGCATTTGTTGCTGGTATGTCATGCCTAATTTTGCTAATCTTGTCATTGCAAAAATCATTAAAGTAGTTGGCAATATCATTTGTTTTTGTAATGAATGAGCCATCTGATTCAATAAATGATGGAGCAGAGTTTCCTTTTTTTCCAAAATTTCATTTAAGGTGCTCCAAAGCTTTTTACTATCATTCTTTATATCAATTATATTTGTTTCATAGTGTAGTTTCTTAATTTTTTTTTCAGTTTAGTCATGATTTCTCAATTTGCAGTATGTTTGCCAATCCGTTGTGCAGGCAGTCTTATTTGCTATTCCTTTTCTCTCATCCCTCTCAACCATACAATTTTTAAATTCCTCATCAATCGACAGGGATTTAACAGTTTTTACAGTCATTTTCTAAATGGGTGCATGCTTATTAGTAACTGGAATAAGCAATTTCATAAATGTGTGAAGTGCAGCATCTGGTTGCTCCTCATTACACACCACCGACCAACAAATATTCTTCACATCAAAAACATAGGAATTACTACAAAATGTACTGTTTGTCCTCTAATACACTATATGGAACATTGGTTTTCCTAGACATGGCTACTATATTGTGATCACTACATCCAATGGATCTGGATACTGCTTTCAAGCACATTTCTGCAGCATTAGTAAAGATGTGATCAATACATATTGATGATGTCATTCCTGTGCTGTTTGTAACTGGTAGGTTGACTGATGACCTGAACCAGGTTGCAGGCTCTGATTACAGCGTTTAGCTTTTTCTTGAGTGGACAGCTTGATGAAAGCCAGTCAATATTTAAATAATCCAGAAAATATACCTCTCTGTTGATATCACATATATTGTTTCTTTATACAGCTTGTGGGCTGCAACAGAAATCTATGGCACTGAATATTTTTGAAAGGCCCAAAATGTTATTTAACTCTAATTTTGTGTTACTTATTTGTTACACTTACTCTAAAAATGTAGAATAAACAAGTGAGTCAGGATAAATTATTTTTGGAATTTAGTTTGCCTAATAATTTTGCACACTAATATATTCCCCGGAAAAAGACAAAACTCACTTTTCCTTTGTTAAACGTTCAGGTTTGAGGTTCAATAACATTTTGGTTTGACTGAGAGCATTGAGTTTATAAAACAATACAATTAATCCTGAGGAATACAATTTTCCTAATAATTGTGAAGCGCAGTATATTGTTCAGGAAGAAAGGAAATGTGGGTGTGCCATTGAAAATCTCTTTCCAACTATTTTGCAATCTATATGACTCTCCTGTAATAATTACACTTAGATTGGAGGATTCTAAGTTAATATGTAATAGGCATTTTTTGTTAAGGCAAATCTGGAAAATGACACGGGCAAGAGACAGTGGTAATATTTTTCCATCTAGAGACTTTAATACTGTTCTTGGCATCCAGGTCCTTCTAGAGACTATAATACTGTACAAGACATCCAGGTCCTTTTAGAGACTATAATACTGTACTTGGCATCCAGGTCCTTCTAGAGACTATAATACTGTTCTTGGCATCCAGGTCCTTCTAGAGACTATAATACTGTACAAGACATCCAGGTCATTTAGAGACTATAATACTGTGCATGGCATCCAGGTCCTTCTAGAGACTATAATACTGTACAAGACATCCAGGTCCTTCTAGAGACTATAATACTGTGCATGGCATCCAGGTCCTTCTAGAGACTATAATACTGTACATGGCATCCAGGTCCTTTTAGAGACTATAATACTGTACATGGCATCCAGGTCCTTCTAGAGACTATAATACTGTACATGGCATCCAGGTCCTTTTAGAGACTATAATACTGTACATGGCATCCAGGTCCTTCTAGAGACTATAATACTGTACATGGCATCCAGGTCATTTAGAGACTATAATACTGTACATGGCATCCAGGTCATTTAGAGACTATAATACTGTACTTGGCATCCAGGTCATTTAGAGACTATAATACTGTACATGGCATCCAGGTCCTTCTAGAGACTATAATACTGTACATGGCATCCAGGTCATTTAGAGACTATAATACTGTACTTGGCATCCAGGTCCTTCTAGAGACTTTGATACTGTACTTGGCATCAAGGTCCCTCTAGAGACTATAATACTGTACTTCGCATCCAGTTCCTTCTAGAGACTATAATACTGTACATGGCATCCAGGTCATTTAGAGACTATAATACTGTACATGGCATCCAGGTCATTTAGAGACTATAATACTGTACATCCTGGTCCTTCTAGAGACTATAATACTGTACATCCTGGTCCTTCTAGAGACTATAATACTGTACATCCTGGTCCTTCTAGAGACTATAATACTGTACATCCTGGTCCTTCTAGAGACTTTAATACTGTACATGGCATCCAGGTCATTTAGAGACTATAATACTGAACATCCTGGTCCTTTTAGACACTATAATACTGTACATCCTGGTCCTTTACAGACTATAATACTGTACATCCTGGTCCTTTAGAGACTATAATACTGTACATCCTGGTACTTTTAGAGACTATAATATCGTATATCCATCCAGGTACATTTGGTTTCTCTTAGAACAAAAACCTTACTGTAACAACAGTTTTACTAAGTAATACTGACAAGTAGAAACAAAAAAATAAGTGTATTTTTCCCGTAGTGCGCGGTTGTTCTAAATTATATCACCTTCTTCATCCACATCATTCAGTTCATTGAAATTCAATTTTGAAGTTGTGCACAATTCTCAGTTTCTATTTGGTTTATATCGTCCATTCATTGTCAGTTAGAGACACATTAGCGCCTTCTAACCCAAAAGCATAGTCAGTGCTCTAACTCCCCCTTGTGGTGTTCTGAAGCAATGAAGCAGTGACGCAGGGTACCGTACTAAACCACAAATGACCTCTAAGTCCCGCAGCATAATCTCAAAACTTTAAGTTGAGCAACCACTGTACGTTATCAAGCATTTCACACATGTTATCCAGATACTGACTTTTAGTCTATTGTCTATTGTAGCTTCCCACCAGAATGGGCTTTGGGTGAGTCAGATGAACATGTAGCCAGATTACTTCAACAGTATTTAACATTAGATGTTCTCTAATCTTTACAAGAATGTGGTTCTTTATATAGACCGCAACACCGCCCCCATTGGCATTTCTGTCTTTTCGGTAGATGTTATAGCCATGTATTGCTACCACTGTATAAAGTGTGTTTCAGAGATATGTCAGAATATGAATGCCATCTGTTTTCATTGTTTTACTAGGAAGCTTAGCAAAAGTAGATATTCTCATTTTTGTTATTTTTGTTAGTGCAGAGTGAGCTGCACACAGTGGACTTTCTTTCTAGGGCACACCGCCTCAGTGCTAACAGTATAACTCTGGTTCATAGACACATGATAACTGCATACAATAGCTGTAGCTTACGCAGAGGCATTCAGGTCAGTTAGAGGGACATAAATTAGGTTACATACATTGTGTCTTCCAACACCCCTGGGATAATGTATATGTGCTGAAGCATTATGACGACTAGGTGACACTGGTAGAGAATTAAACGAGCTGGGCTTGGGTCATTGATAAGACACTGGCTCAACGCAGCCTTATAATGCTGTGAAAGGATCCAGGAACCCAAATGATTCTGGGTGGATCCCATCCTCCTTATTAAAACGTGTTGTGTTTCCAAAAGGTATCGAAACTGTCAACAACAGTTACAGCCATTGAGCTGCAGTTATCACGTAGCCAGTTGTGAAGAGAAAGAATCCAACTAAAGCGTTTTAACGTGAATTGAGTTAAGATGTTTTTTTCTATTCGTACAATCCCAAGTAGCCCTGATTGGTCAACACTCATTACCTCAGAACCAGGAGATCACTGGTGGCACCCTCAGTTAAAAGGCAGGTCAGTGGCACCCTCAGTTAAAAGGCAGGTCAGTGGCACCCTCAGTTAAAAGGCAGCTCAGTTGCAGCCTTAGTAAAAAGGCAGCTCAGTGGCCCCCTTAGCTAAAAGGTAGCTCAGTGGCCCCCTAGGCTAAAAGGCAGCTCAGTGGCACCCTTATTTAAAAGGCAGCTCAGAGGCACCCTTAGTTAAAAGGCAGCTCAGAGGCACCCTTAGTTAAAAGGCAGCTCAGAGGCACCCTTAGTTAAAAGGCAGCTCAGAGGCACCCTTAGTTAAAAGGTAGCTCAGTGGCCCCCTTAGCTAAAAGGCAGCTCAGAGGTCCCCTTAGTTAAAAGGCAGCTCAGAGGCACCCTTAGCTAAAAGGCAGCTCAGTGGCACCCTTAGCTAAAAGGCAGCTCCATGGCACCCTTAGTTAAAAGGCCGCTCAGAGGCACCCTTAGCTAAAAGGCAGCTCCATGGCACCCTTAGTTAAAAGGCCGCTCAGAGGCACCCTTAGCTAAAAGGCAGCTCCATGGCACCCTTAGTTAAAAGGCCACTCAGAGGCCCCCTTAGCTAAAAAGGCCAAGTGAAATTGAAGTAGATCAATAGGATGAGACGGATCACATCACTGCTCTCTTAGGATCTCCTTTGTGTGTGTGTGTTGAGTGCTCTGAGAGTTCCGGCACAAGGCTTTGGTACGAGTCCCAAATGTCACCCTGTTCATCATTGCCACACTTGATTAGTTCAGCCTTTATCTAGGTGGTCATAAGTCTTCAGCAAGTGTCATTATTTGGAGTGGAAACATTAATTGAATCAATATTTTGACACCTCGCCTTGCCATGTGGGTAATTGGACACCAGAGGTACCCTGGGTAATTTAATCCTGGCTCTCTGATTGACAGGTAATAGGATAAGGGTTCTTTCAGCCGCTGACATCACCACTGCCCATTTTCGGATGGGTTCTTGAGAAATTGCATCGACAAAGGGTATGGCCAAGCCTGCTAAACCTCACGTGTTCTTTTAAATGGTTTATTTTCCGATTTCAGTCCGTTATGATAGATAGCATGGACCTCCTCTGGTTAGGCTCTCTAAAAGAAATGGTTTGCTGGTGTCCTGGTGTGTTTGTGTGTGCTCCCAAGTCAATGCTACGTTGTTATCCTTGACTAGCACAGGAAACACTCCAGGCAAAGTCCCAGCCAGTCTTGACTGTCCAAGTATAATAACCAGACTCATAACACAGAGAGAGAGAGAGAGACAAAGAGAGAGACAAAGAGAGAGAGAGAGAGAGAGAGACAAAGAGAGAGAGAGAGAGAGAGAGAGAGAGAGAGACAAAGAGAGAGAGAGACAAAGAGAGAGAGAGAAAAGAGAGGGAGAGACAAAGAGAGAGAGAGAGAGACAAAGAGAGAGAGACAAAGAGAGAGAGACAAAGAGAGACAAAGAGAGAGAGACAAAGAGAGAGAGAGAGAGACAAAGAGAGAGAGAGACAAAGAGATAGAGAGACAAAGAGATAGAGAGACAAAGAGAGAGGGAGAGACAAAGAGAGAGACAAAGAGAGAGAGAGAGAGAGAGAGAGAGAGAGAGAGAGAACGCTGACAGCTCATACTCCAGCAGTATACAGTACCTGCGTTGTTTCAGACTACACACCCTTGTTAACCAATACTTTTCCATCGTTTGGCAGGTACAAGTTGTCCCTTGGTCATGTGGTCAGAGAGTTGTAGGATAATATAGCTCCTTCACTACCCAGGAAGTTCACAGTTATTAAAAAACACCTGTTCCTGAGTGGGCTCGATGCCAGAACACATGCGCCAAACAAAGTTTAATATAAATGATTTATGAACAGACTGCCTATTCACTTTATTAGAAGAATAGAGTGGGTTGGTCTCAACATATTCATCAACTATTGAACACACGGCAACAGATTGTGCCCTAAAACATGTAATTCATTAAACTACACATTTGAATGAAGGCTTGCATCGTCAGCAAAAAAAACGAAACAAAAAAGTAATTCATTATACGTGCTTTTTTTATTTATTAAAAAAAGGGAATGTCATTACAAAACACAATTGCCTTGCTGTCGATACTAAACGGGGTGTTCTCTTATTTAATCGTAATTCTTTATCACCTAAAATTACATCGGAAATCAATCATGGCTTTTGATCCATTTCAAAAACAACAACTTTATGGATGGAATATACACCCCCCCCGAAAAAAAAACATGTCTCATGTCTAATGCACTACATCCTGAACCACTTGCCTCTCAAAAATATAATGCCTTCAGTGAGAGTCACGGGGCAAATCATTTACTAGTAGTCATAACACTATAATTGGACCAACGTATATGTGTATCTCATTGTCCCAGACTGTTTACCTCTTCACTTGGACTTAACACGTTAAGATGACGATCCAGGGGTATCCCATTACACACCAACTAGGTCAAAGGTCAAATAGTCAGAGACAGGAATTAGCCCTTGAACCAGGAAGCAGAATACATGCTACTTCCTGTACATTT
This sequence comes from Oncorhynchus tshawytscha, assembly GCF_018296145.1. NCBI lineage: Eukaryota > Metazoa > Chordata > Actinopteri > Salmoniformes > Salmonidae > Oncorhynchus > Oncorhynchus tshawytscha. The sequence goes on from NC_056434.1 coordinate 5,437,335, forward strand.
AGTTTGTCCGGTTGGGATTTCTCTCAGAAGGAACCAAGGTTGGGACTCCACTCTGTCTGCTCAGCCAGACACAATGTCCCCATTGACTCGGCTCTGCAATGGTTTCAGATGCAAATGTGACGCTTAGGATTGGACCTGTTATTGCAGGGGACATAACTACGTGAGACCGATGGAGGTAGTGGTCTGCTCTCACTGTCAGTCCCTTCACTCTCAATGAAAAGAGTTGCCAATTAACCAATGAGCCATTTCCAGAACAACAATCACTGGCAATTCTATTGCTAATGCAATACTTTTCCAGTATCTTCAATTAAATGACAAATTTTAAACTTACAATAATGTTGTTTGTGTCACTATGCTTTGGTAATGCAAATACATAAATAAATAAATGTATAAATGAACTCGCCAATAGAAACATTTACAAGTGAGAGCAAGACAGAACACTCAATGCACTCACCTGTTCGATCCTTATGAATCAACCACATTGACTGGAATCAAACAGGCATTTTCAATACATTATGAATCAACCACATTGTCTGGAATCAAATAGGCATATCAATACATTATGAATCAACCACATTGTCTGGAATCAAATAGGCATATCAATACATTATGAATCAACCACATTGTCTGGAATCAAATAGGCATTTCACTACATTATGAATCAACCACATTGTCTGGAATCAAACAGGCTTATCAATACATTATGAATCAACCACATTGTCTGGAATCAAATAGGCATATCAATACATTATGAATCAACCACATTGTCTGGAATCAAACAGGCATATCAACACATTATGAATCAACCACATTGTCTGGAATCAAACAGGCATATCAATACATTATGAATCAACCACATTGTCTGGAATCAAACAGGCATATCAACCAACCATTGTCTGGAATCAAACAGGCATATCAACACATTATGAATCAACCACATTGTCTGGAATCAAATAGGCATATCAATACATTATGAATCAACCACATTGTCTGGAATCAAATAGGCATATCAATACATTATGAATCAACCACATTGTCTGGAATCAAATAGGCATATCAATACATTATGAATCAACCACATTGTCTGGAATCAAACAGGCATATCAACACATTATGAATCAACCACATTGTCTGAAATCCAATAGGCTTATCAATACATTATGAATCAACCACATTGTCTGAAATCAAATAGGCATATCAATACATTATGAATCAACCACATTGTCTGGAATCAAACAGGCATATCAACACATTATGAATCAACCACACTGGACCAATTGTGCGCCGCAATATGGGACTCCAAATCACAGCCAGTTGTGATACAGCCTGGATTCAAACCAGGGTGTCTGTAGTGACACCTCTAGCACTGAGATACAGTGCCTTAGACCGCTGTGCCACTCGGGAGCCCAATGCATTCGTAGTCAAGAATCTATCACTTTTAGTGGAACATTCCAGTACAGTCTCCTTTTACCACACCGTAAATTAATCGACTTAGCTGAATGAAACATTTTTCATTTTCAATGTTTTCACTTATCATATGCTATGAGCTCTGTGATGGACACAAGTAAATATCACAATTATGAAGATTTTTGAGAGGCTTTCCAGATCTTAAGGGATTTGATGCACTGGATCAATCTGTAGCTACAGGTTGTATTTGTGGTCACATACTCTGTATCTACTTGACGGCAGGGGAAATGAGCCACCTATGAATGGGCTGTTGCCCAGTTTGCGAAGCCTGCATAATTCTGCTCGGCTGTTGTAATTTGAACGATTAAGAAACACACTTTTCATTGAGGAAACCAAAGTCAGACCCGAGACGTCCTTGACTGAGCCTATTCCAACAAGCCCAAAAAGACACTATTTCAATGTTCTTGGTATTTTATGTGGCTGAGGTAGGTTAAACAAAAATGCAGCACGGGGGTGCTGACCCTGACCTTTGACCCCAGGAAACATACATACAACGTCAACCCAATAACTAGCTTCCTCCTCAGACAGACCAATCTGCTAAACAGGAGCAGTTACCGACAAGCAATTCATTGGCCACATCAAACAAAAAGGAGGGGGAGGGGGTGGGGGGTGAACAAGGAAAAAAAGAGGCCATGTTATTTATTTGGGTCCTAATGTAAATATATGTAATGGACCCACTGATTGGGATCCTCCATTGGAGAGGGATAGGATTGGGATCCTCCATTAGAGAGAGATAGGATTGGGATCCTCCATTAGAGAGGAATGGGATTGGGATCCCCATTAGAGAGGGATAGGATTGGGACCCCCCTTTAGAGAGGGATAGGATTGGGACCCCCATTAGAGAGGGATAGGATTGGGACCCTCCATTAGAGAGGAATGGGATTGGGACCCCCATTAGAGAGGGATAGGATTGGGACCCCCATTAGAGAGAGATAGGATTGGGACCCCCATTAGAGAGGGATAGGATTGGGACCCTCCATTAGAGAGGAATGGGATTGGGACCCCCATTAGAGAGGGATAGGATTGGGACCCCCATTAGAGAGAGATAGGATTGGGACCCCCCATTAGAGAGGGATAGGATTGGGACCCTCCATTAGAGAGGGATAGGATTGGGATCCCCCATTAGAGAGGGATAGGATTGGGACCCCCCATTAGAGAGGGATAGGATTGGGATCCTCCATTAGAGAGGGGGGTGGGGGCCCCTCAGTGTTTAGACAAACCCATTACATCATTAGGGAAAATTGCTTATTTAGGATGAGCCTATGTTTTGTTTCCACAGATAAAGGGGGAAACGACATACTTGAGTTAGTACTGATATCAGGAGGATTACTGGCTTCAACTGAGCACTTAAGGCCCTTTGGATGAACGGCAACAACAAAAATACAACCTCAACATTTTTTTGTATGAGAGGACCAATTGATAAACAAATTGTTCTTACACATACTATAGCTAACATTGATATCAAAAAAATATGGATGTATACATACAACAACAATTTGAGGTCCTTTGTAATCTCAGTTGGTAACGCGTGGTGCTTGGAAAGCCAGTGTTTTGGGTTCAACTCCCGGTACCACCCATATGTAAAATGTATGTCTGCAAGTCGATGTGGATAAAACGTGTCTGTTAAATGGCAGCTATTAATTATACGGAGTAATTTAAGAAATGTGGGTTCTAATTGTGCACCATTTTCTCCACTCGTTAAGGGTCACTATTGATACCAAATGCTCATATTTCAAGTCTTTGAACAGTACATTGAGATCTCAGTCTTTAAGAGGTAAACAAAAGAACCCTCATAATCATTAAAACAGCACAGATGTCCGTGGTCGTGTACATTAGCATTTCGTATTGGACAAGTCCAGACAGTCCCTCCCTGTTTCAGCCCATTGTCGTACGTTTGGTCCCTAATGAACATAGCCCTTGTGCTATACGGTGCCTTCAGAAAGTATTCACACCTAGTGACTTTTTTTCACATTTTCTTGTGTTACGGCCTGAATTGTAAATGATTTACATTTAGATTTTATGTCAATGGCCTACAAACAATACCCCATAGATATCCCATAGCAACTGTGGTTTTAGAAGTTGGGGGGGAGTTTGGACACACCTACTCATTCAAGGGTTTTTCCTTATTTTTCCTACTTTCTACATTGTAGAATAATAGTGCATTTTTTAAAACTATTAAATAACACACATGGAATTATGTATTAACGAAAAAAGTGTTAAACAAATCAAAATATATTGTAGATTTTAGATTCTTCAAAGATAAATTATGGATTTTTTTTCCGTCTTAGTGCATTTGCGACAATGAATTGTGTTGTGACAAGGTAGGGATGGTATACAGAAGATAACCCTATTTGGTAAATTACCAAGTCCATATTGTGGCAAAACAACTCAAATAAGCAAAGAAAAAATGACAGTCCATCAATGCTTTAAGACACGGGGGTCAGTCAATGCTTTAAGACACAGGGGTCAGTCTGCTTTAAGACACAGGGGTCAGTCAATACTTTAAGACACAGGGGTCAGTCAATGCTTTAAGACACAGGGGTCAGTCAATGCTTTAAGACACAGGGGTCAGTCTGCTTTAAGACATGGGGGTCAGTCAATGCTTTAAGACACGGGGGTCAGTCAATGCTTTAAGACACGGGGGTCAGTCAATGCTTTAAGACACAGGGGTCAGTCAGTGCTTTAAGACACAGGGGGTCAGTCAATGCTTTAAGACACAGGGGGTCAGTCAATGCTTTAAGACACAGGGGTCAGTCAATGCTTTAAGACACGGGGGTCAGTCAGTCAGACACGGGGTCAGTTTTTAAGACACGGGGGTCAGTCAATGCTTTAAGACACGGGGGTCAGTCAATGCTTTAAGACACGGGGGTCAGTCAATGCTTTAAGACACGGGGGTCAGTCAATGCGGGAACTTTGAAAGTACAGTCGCAAAAACCATCAAGCATTATGATGAAACTGGCTCTCATGAGGACTGCCACAGGAAGGGAAGACCCAGAGATACCTCCGCTGCTGAGGATACGTTGCCAGGAGGACTGTCACAGGAAGGGAAGACCCAGAGATACCTCCGCTGCTGAGGATACGTTGCCAGGAGGACTGCCACAGGAAGGGAAGACCCAGAGATACCTCCGCTGCTGAGGATACGTTGCCAGGAGGACTGCCACAGGAAGGGAAGAACCAGAGATACCTCCTCTGCTGAGGATACGTTGCCAGGAGGACTGCCACAGGAAGGGAAGACCCAGGGATACCTCCGCTGCTGAGGATACGTTGCCAGGAGGACTGCCACAGGAAGGGAAGACCCAGAGATACCTCCTCTGCTGAGGATACGTTGCCAGGAGGACTGCCACAGGAAGGGAAGACCCAGAGATACCTCCGCTGCTGAGGATACGTTGCCAGGAGGACTGCCACAGGAAGGGAAGAACCAGAGATACCTCCTCTGCTGAGGATACGTTGCCAGGAGGACTGCCACAGGAAGGGAAGACCCAGAGATACCTCCTCTGCTGAGGATACGTTGCCAGGAGGACTGCCACAGGAAGGGAAGACCCAGAGATACCTCCTCTGCAGAGGATACGTTGCCAGGAGGACTGCCACAGGAAGGGAAGACCCAGAGATACCTCCTCTGCTGAGGATACGTTGCCAGGAGGACTGCCACAGGAAGGGAAGACCCAGAGATACCTCCGCTGCTGAGGATACGTTGCCAGGAGGACTGCCACAGGAAGGGAAGACCCAGAGATACCTCCGCTGCTGAGGATACGTTGCCAGGAGGACTGCCACAGGAAGGGAAGACCCAGAGATACCTCCGCTGCTGAGGATACGTTGCCAGGAGGACTGCCACAGGAAGGGAAGACCCAGAGATACCTCCGCTGCTGAGGATACGTTCATTAGAGTTAACTGTCTCTCATTAGGACCGCCACAGGAAGGGAAGACCCAGAGTTACCTCTGCTGCTGAGGATACGTTCATTAGAGTTAACTTCACCTCAGAATGCAGCCAAAATAAATGCTTCACAGAGTTCAAGAAACAGACACATCTCAACATCAACTGTTCAGAGGAGACTACGTGAGTCAGGCCTTCATGGTCGAATTGATGCAAAGAAACCACTACTAAAGGACACCAAACTGAAGAGACTTGCTTGGGCCAAGAAACACCAGCAATGGACATTAGACCAGTGGAAATCTGTCCTTTGATCTGAAGAGTCCAAATTTGAGATTTTTGGTTCCAACCGCCGTGTCTTTGTGAGACGCAGAGTAAGTGAACGGATGATCTCTGCATGTGTATTTCCCACCGTGAAGCATGGAGGAGGAGGTGTGATGGTGTAGGGGGTGCTTTGCTGGTGACACTGTCTGTGATATATTTCGAATTCAAGGCTTATTTAACCAGCACGGCTACCACAGCATTCTGCAGCGATACGCCATCCCATCTGGTTTGCGCTTAGTGGGACTATCATTTGTTTTTCAACAGAACAATGACCCAACACATCTCCAGGCTGTGAAAAGGCTATTTGACAATGAAGGGGAGTGGGAGAGTGCCGCATCCGATGACCTGGCCTCCACAATCACCTGACCTCACCCCAGTGGAGATGGTTTGGGTTGAGTTAAACCGCAGATTGAGGGAAAAGCATCCAACCAGTGCTCAGCATATGTGCTCAGCATTCCAGGTGAAACTGGTTGAGAGAATTCCAAGAGTGTGCAAAACTGTCATGAAGGCAAAAGGTGGCTAATATGAAGAATCTAACATACAAAATGTGTTTTACACTTTTTTGGTTACTACATGATTCCATATGTGTTATTTCATAGTTTTGATGTCTTCACTATTATTCTACAATGTAGAAAATAGTAAAAATAAAGAAAAACCATTGAATGACAAGGTGTGTCAAACTTTTGACAGGTGATGTATATATATATTTTGTTTTATTACACATTTTTATCCAGACCGATAAAACAGCCTACCCAACTTCTCAGATGCGTCCGCATGGTCATAAAGAACACCTTTGCGTTGTTTTGTATCACATTCCTAAAATAAAACTTGGAGATAAAAATATATAATTTAGAATGTGACATGTCCCCCCTGTCCCCAGTGTTAGCTGTGCCCCATGCCCCATAACATCAAAGTGGAATTATGATAATTTTTTTTTTTTTTTATGTATTAAGAATAAAAAGCTGAAATGTCTTCAGTCAATAAGTATTCAACCCCTTTCTTATGGCAAGCCTAAATAAGTTCAGGAGTACAAATATGCTTAACAAGTCACATGATAAATTGCATGGACTCATTCTGTGTGCAATAATAGTGTTTTGTGTCCAATCCACAGGACGGTTGAGCTAACATAGGCTAATGCGATTAGCATGAGGTTGTAAGTAACAATAAAATTTCCCACGACATAGACATATCTGATATTGGCAGAAAGCTTAAATTATTGTTAATCTAACTGCAGCACTGTCCAATTTACTGTAGCTATTACAGTGAAATAATACCATTCTATTGTTAGAGGAGAGTGCACAATTCTGAACATGAAAAGTTAATAATAAACAAATTAGGCACATTTGGGCAGTGTTGATACAACATTTTGAACAGAAATTCAATGGTTCATTGGATCAGTCTAAAATGTTTATTTTTATTTTTATTTGTGTTATCTTTTACCAGATCTATTGTGTTATATTCTCCTACATTCCTTTCGCATTTCCAAAAACTTCAAAGCGTTTCCTTTCAAATGGTACCAAGCATATGCATATCCTTGCTTCAGGGCCTGAGCTACAGACAGTTGGATTTGGGTATGTCATTTTAGGAGGAAAATGGAAAAAAAGGGGCGGATCCTTAAGAGGTTTTAATTACACTTTGGATGGTGAATCATTACACCCAGTCACTACAAAGATGCAGGCGTCCTTCCTAACTCAGTTGCCAGAGAGGAATGAAACCGCTCAGGGATTTCAACATGAGGCCAATGGTGACTTCAAAACATTTACAGAGTTAAATGGCTGTGATAGGAGAAAACTGAGGATGGATCAACAACATTGTAGTTACTCCACAATACTAACCTAAAATGACAGAGTGAAAAGACGGAAGCTTGTACAGAATAAAACTATTCCAAAACATACATCCTGTTGGCAATTAGGCACTAAAGTAAAACTGCTAAAAATGTGGCAAAGTAATTAACTACTATTGACTGTTCTCAATACAAAGTGTTGTTTGGGGCAAATACAACACGACACATCACTGAGTAGCACTCTTCATATTTTGGTGGTGGTTGCATCATGTTATTGGTATGCTTGTCATTGGCAAGGAGGAGAGAGTTTTTTTAAATAAAAAAAAGGAATAGAGCTAGGCAAAATCCTTGACGAAAACCTTGTTCAGTCTGATTTATAACAGACACTGGGAGATGAATTCACCTTTCAGCGGGACAAATAACCTAAAACACAAGGCAAAATATACACTGAAGTTGCTTACGAAGATGACATTACAAAGACAACATTTAATGTTCCTGAGTGGCCTAATTGCAGTTTTGACTTAAAATCGACAAGATTTGAAAATGGCTGTCTGGCAATGATACACAACCAACTTGACAGAGCTTGATGAATAAATATTGTACAATCCAGGTGTGCAAAGCTCTTAGAGACTTACCCAGAAAGCCAGCTATAATCCCTGTCAAAGATGCCTCTAAGGAGGTTGAATATGTATGTAATCAACATATATTAGTGTATTCTTTTTCTTCCACATTGACATTACAGAGTATTTTACTTAGATTGTTGACTAAAGAAACAAAAAAAAGACAAATCCATTTTAAATCCCATAAAACAACACAATGTGGAGAAAGTCAAGATGTGTGAATACTTTCTGAAGGCGATGCATGCGGCTGTGACAGAGAGTGCAGGAGTAATAGTACCCAGTCAAACCTTTCTCCAGCTGGGGAGAATTTAGCCACAGGCTGCAGGCTCTGCATGAGTCCTCGTAATTGGCTCAATTCAGAGGGATTTATCAATTTTCCAATTCAAATGTATATTGTCTGGTTTGCATTCCGCAGAAAGGATAGGCTTAGGCTACGTATTCACAGGCGGAAGGACTACTTAATAAAACATTGCAGGAACAGAACAGTAGATTCCAGGCTACCTATTCACAGACTGTGGGACAACTTAATAAAAATCATGCTGGAACAGAACTTCTGTGACAGAAGAGATTCCAGCTATATCCAAGAATGAACTATGGAGAACCAAGAATGAACTATGGAGATCCAAGAATGAACTATGGAGAACCAAGAATGAACTATGGAGAACCAAGAATGAACTATGGAGAACCAAGAATGAACTATGGAGATTCAAGAATGAACTATGGAGAACCAAGAATGAACTATGGAAAACCAAGAATGAACTATGGAGAACCAAGAATGAACTATGGAGAACCAAGAATGAACTATGGAGAACCAAGAATGAACTATGGAGAACCAAGAATGAACTATGGAGATTCAAGAATGAACTATGGCGCTTTGAAAAAAGAGCTGGAGACCGTGTGAGATACAATTAGTCAGAACCTAGACGATTCACAAAAATAACTACATTACCTAAACTTGAGTGTATAGTGGCGGAAAGTGTGGTCAGATACATTTAGTTCTGCTAAATCACGCATCTTCAGTTTTGGTTGAGAACATAGACAGTTTGGACCTTTCAAATAGTATACACAGGCTCTTTGGAATGAAAAAGGAACAACTCTTCGAAAAAAAGGGTTCCAAAATAGTTTTTGGGCTGTCCCGATAGGAGAACCCTTTTTGGTTCCAGGTAGAACCCAAAAGGATTTCCACTTGGAACCAAAATGGTTCTTCCTGGAACCAAAAGGGTTTATGAAAGGGTTGTCCTATGTGGACCCTTTTTTCTGTTCTAGACAGCACATTTTTTAAATCTAAGAGTGTATTAAAACCAGATGTTGGACTCATCAGATATTCTGCATCAATAAACAGATTCACAAAGCTAAGAGATTAGCAGAATTCTTACTGGTGCCTATGTGTCTGGCGTTGTACAGAAAAAACCTGTCAGAATAGATTGTTTGTCGAATCTAGTGATTAGCCAACTAAAACTGCATGCTTGTCAACTTGTGGGGTCTGTACTTTGACCAATGACCGTGGTTTGGTATCTCAACCAGACAGTGTGACAAGGAGAAGGATGTTTTTTTTTTGAAAACAAGAAATATAATTTCACATCCTACAGTCATATGAATGTGTGTATTCTACAGTATATAGTGTACAGTACATACGATCTGTACAGTATATAAGAGATTAAAGGAACTACCTGATCAATCTAAAAACAGTTATATATAGCGTATCCCCCCTGAAGAGATTGAAGGAAATACCTGAGAGAGTTCTAAAATCAGGGGCACTCTTTTTCCCTTTTCCCCTGACCTACTAGTGCAGCCAGACTAGCCCGAAGTGTCCTTGTGCTAACATGCAGTCTGCAAGGCATGCCAACGCATTTGATGGAGGCCAAACAGCTGGTCCTATAACTCACCTGGCCCTAAAACTTAGCTGGCCTGGTCCCAACTTAGCTTTAAATTGATGCCCCCCCCCATTTTGATTTTACACTGCTGCTATTCGCTGTTTATTATTGATGCCTAGTCCTTTCATAAATGACCTCGCCTAACCTGTACCCACGCACATTGACTCGGTACCGGTACCCCCTGTTTATAGCCACGTTATTTTTATGTCATTTTCTTGTGTTCTTTTTTAAAATGTTTTTTTTTACTTTAGTTTATTTAGTAAATATTTTTTAAATTCTATTTCTTGAACTGAATTATTGGTTAAGGACCTGTAAGTAATACCTTCACGGCAAGGTCTACCTACAGCTGTTGTATTCGGCGCATGTGACTAATACAAATTATTTGATTTGATTTGACAAGGAGGTGACTGAAAATGTTGTTGTGTTGTTTGATGCAAGAAACCACTTTACAAAATAAAATGCATTATTATTCCCATACCATTATTACAGAGAAAGACACATTATGCTGCCCTCTGCCTATTGGCTACTTAGTTTATTCAAGCCTGTTTCAAAATACAACACTGCCCCTTTAAGAGAAAAGCTCTTTGACTCACTTTTCAAATATAGAAATGCACACATGTTGTGTTCTTGTAGGAAACAATTACTCCCCCATTACTGACTACAAATTATCTATAGCTGGGCTAATAACTCTGTAACTAGCAAAGAATATGAACAAATGTATAAATGTGCACCTCGCTACATGTAGCTATCTATTTGATTTAAAAACAAGCTCATCTACCTATGACTGCTCATGCTGTAAAGACAGTGGCAAAGGTCTATTTGCATAACGGTCAACTCTGATTGGTCCTAATAATTCAGATGGTCCTGTAACAGTACACCCCTCACATTTTTGTAAACATTTTTGTAAACATTTTTGTAAACATTTTTGTAAACATTTGAGTATATCTTTTCATGTGACAACACTGAAGAAATGACACTTTGCTACAATGTAAAGTAGTGAGTGTACAGCTTGTATAACAGTGTAAATTTGGTGTCCCCTCAAAACAACTCAACACACAGCCATTAATGTCTAAACCATTTTAGTTTTCAATAGTGTATTAGAAATGGATGTGAACTAATGACAATAGCATACCAAACAGCACAATATTTGAATAACCTACTGTATATCAGTGGTCACCAACCGGTCTATTGTGATCTTCAAGCCATTTCTAGTCGATCACCCAACATCTCTGTAGAAAAGCCAACGATAAAGGCTTGCGATTATTTTTATTGTTGTTGGTGATTTGCTGTTGGCACTTAATTCAAAGCCCTGGGCACCAGGTAGGCAAAGTGTTAATTCAAAGCCCTGGGCACCAGGTAGGCAAAGTGTTAATTCAAAGCCCTGGGCACCAGGTAGGCAAAGTGTTAATTCAAAGCCCTGGGCACCAGGTAGGCAAAGTGTTAATTCAAAGCCCTGGGCACCAGGTAGGCAAAGTGTTAATTCAAAGCCCAGGGCACCAGGTAGGCAAAGTGTTATCTATTTGAACCATTTCATTTGTCTGAAAGACAAACTACCCGGGCCGGAAGAGCTGTGGCTAAATCGACAATGCCTACTGCACTGCTCAATTTTTAAAATTTATTTTACCTTTATTTAACTAGGCAAGTCAGTTAAGAACAAATTCTTATTTTCAATGACGGCCTAGGAACAGTGGGTTAACTGCCTATTCAGGGGCAAAATGACAGATTTGTACATTGTCAGCTCGGGGATTTGAACTTGCAACCTTTCGGCTGCTAGTCCAACGCTCTAACCACTAGGTTACCCTGCCGCTCAATCAGATAGTTCAAGTCACCGTGCCTACAGCTTCCATGACCCCAGCCACAGCAAAGTTTCATACTAGCCTACTTGAGATTTCAGAACTTTTAAAAGCATGACCAGAGAGAGAAACTGTCAAAGAATACACAAAAAGCTCCTATTTTTACGAGTGAGGTCATTTCTACGTTTTTATTCAGCTCTGCCAACACTGTTTTTATTCAACACCATTACAAAACATAAAACACTCTTGTCCCTACTTCTACTCGCGCTGCAGCTGCAATGAAAGGGTTGGCAAGTGTATCGATAGCCCTGCATTTTTATTGTTAATAGCAGCTCGTTGTGTATTTTATTATCAAGGAATATTCCACTTCTTCTGGTCATAGGAACAACATGAATTAGTGTCCCCTCTCTCTGGTAAATCTCACTGGAGTAGGAGAAAGGAGAGAGCAGGGACTGTGAGGCGAACCCTCTGCTGCTTTCTCCCTCCCTCCGCTGAGTCTAATGCCCTGTAGAAAACAACTGGGAACGCTGAAATCTACGACTTCCAACTTCAGTGAGTTCAAGACAACTGGGAACGCTGAAATCTACGACTTCCAACTTCAGTGAGTTCAAGACAACTGGGAACGCTGAAATTTACGACTTCCAACTTCAGTGAGTTCAAGACAACTGGGATCACTGAAATCTACGACTTCCAACTTCAGTGAGTTCAAGACAACTGGGAACGCTGAAATCTACGACTTCCAACTTCAGTGAGTTCAAGACAACTGGGATCGCTGAAATCTACGACTTCCAACTTCAGTGAGTTCTAGACAACTGGGATCGCTGAAATCTACGACTTCCAACTTCAGTGAGTTCAAGAACTAGTAAAACAAAAAAAGAGTTTTGAACAGCCATCCATCTCGGAATTCCAAGTCGTAAACTCAGGTATCTTTCTAGAGCTCTGACTTTGCAACCTGAAGATTACTGATGTCATGATTTGACTTTTTTTTTACATTTCCCAATGTCTTGAAAGCACCATGACCATCAGATGCAGTTCAGTAAAATAGAAAAAGAAAAAAAAATGTATGCTCAGCTGTGCCTCGCACCAACTGATCTATTTTGTTAACAAAATTCAAGTTTAGAAATATTATATGAACAATGTTGGCAGGCCAGACATACAACCATATATATATAATGTGTTAATGTATTAGGTCTAATTACTTTATTTGTATTATATTTATTTTTTTAACCTATATTATTTAGTTATTTTTTTGATTTTGACCCCTTTTTCATGGTATCCAATTGTTTTAGTAGCTAATATCTTGTCTCATCGATACAACTCCCGTACAGGCTCGGGAGAGACAAAGGTCATGCATCCTCCGATACTGCTTCTTAACAGAGCACGCATCCAACCCAGAAGCCAGCCACACTGTGTCAGAGGAAACACCATGCACCATGCACCTGGCAACCTTGGTTAGCACGCACTGCACCCGGCCCGCCACAGGAGTCGCTGGTGTGAGACAAGGACATCCCTACCAGCCAAGCCCTCCCTAATGATGCTAGGCCAATTGTGCGTTGCCCCACGGACCTCCCGGTCACAGCTGGTTATGACAGAGCCTTGGCGCGAAACCAGAGTCTCTGATGGCACAGAAGTACAGTACAGCGCCCTTAACCACTGCGCCACCCAGGAGGCCTTTTAACCTTCATTGAACTACTGAATGAACCTAATTAGTACAGAACTGGTCTTATCAGGTTAATGTTCATTTTGAGCTAAAAAAAATCTCAGCTTGCGTTTTGACTGCGAAAGTGATCTTGACTCAGAAAAAAAATGTGTGACCTCTGACCTCTATATCTTAGACAATAGCCCACCACATCAATACAGCACATGTAGCATACATCACGTAACCCAATGAGTTTGGTCACAACATCATCTTCAACCCAGATCATGAACACTGAGGGGGGGATACGTCAGCTGCATCCCTTTGATGACATGTGTAGCGGATGGACGCGTGTTTCTCTTCGTTCCCCTTGTGGACTATCCGTCTCCTGTCTTCCGATGCGCCACACATGGGTGGGACTTAATTCATGGCCCACATTGGGCTGTAAAGGAACTCATCACTCCAGACAGGGCCTCTTTTAATCAGTCTGAACGCTTTCCCAAATGTCTTGTCTGAAAGCCGTGTGGTTGGGTTTCAGTGAAGCAGGCCAGACATGAATCCAACATCAATGACGTACGAGTAACAAACGTGGACATTTCAACAACAACAACACACTTCAAACTGCGTAGATGAGCCATTTTATTAATCCTCAAATCATTGTGTCAAAAGGTAACATGCTCTGTGTTCCATTGGACATTAGAGTGGACTAACTCAACATGCTCTGTGTTCCATTGGAGATTAGAGTGGACTAACTCAACATGCTCTGTGTTCCATTGGACATTAGAGTGGACTAACTCAACAGGCTCTGTGTTCCATTGGACATTAGAGTGGACTAACTCAACATGCTATGGTTAGGTTTAGGGTTAAACTCTGTTGCTATGCTATGGTTATGGTTAGGTTTAGGGTTAAACTCTGTTGCTATGCTATGGTTAGGTTTAGGGTTAAACTCTGTTGCTCTGCTCTGGTTAGGTTTAGGGTTAAACTCTGTTGCTATGCTATGGTTAGGTTTAGGGTTCAACTCTGTTGCTATGCTATGGTTAGGTTTAGTGTTAAACTCTGTTGCTATGGTTAGGTTTAGGGTTAAACTCTGTTGCTATGCTATGGTTAGGTTTAGGGTTAAACTCTGTTGCTATGGTTAGGTTTAGGGTTAAACTCTGTTGCTATGCTATGGTTAGGTTTAGGGTTAAACTCTGTTGCTATGCTATGGTTAGGTTTAGGGTTAAACTCTGTTGCTATGCTATGGTTAGGTTTAGGGTTAAACTCTGTTGCTATGCTATGGTTATGGTTAGGTTTAGGGTTAAACTATGTTGCTATGCTATGGTTAGGTTTAGGGTTAAACTCTGTTGCTATGCTATGGTTAGGTTTAGGGTTAAACTCTGTTGCTATGCTATGGTTAGGTTTAGGGTTAAACTCTGTTGCTATGCTATGGTTAGGTTTAGGGTTAAACTCTGTTGCTATGCTATGGTTATGGTTCGGTTTAGGGTTAGAGTAAAGCTTACTGTGGGATTACAGTAATAGAGTAAAATTTGAAGACTATCGTTTAAATCAGACATGTTATTAAATGATATGCTGGTCCCCCAGGATTTACCTCGTATTACAATGTTAGAACAAGCAGTCCCATTCGGGCTCACACCATCATCTTCTCCTTCCCTGTCATTACACTTAATTTCCTTCCACTGGAGCACTGATGTCCTCTGACTCACCTAGTGACTGGTTACACTGTCTAAAGAAACATTAATCCTTTCCAGACTGCATTGGGGGTAGCTACAGTGGCATTCAGTCAGGATCCTCTCAAATGCCCACTTTCCCTAGAGAAGACCTGGATCACTGTTCAATATGCCTCCTCTCCCTAGAGACCTGGGTAATGTTCAATATGCCTCCTCTCTCTAGAGACCTGGGTAATATTCAATACGCCCCCTCTCCCTAGAGACCTGGATCATGTTCAATATGCCTCCTCTCTCTAGAGACCTGGGTAATGTTCAATATGCCCCCTCTCCATAGAGACCTGGGTAATGTTCAATATGCCTCCTCTCTCTAGAGACCTGGGTAATGTTCAATATTCCTCCTCTCTCTAGAGACCTGGGTAATGTTCAATATGTCCCCTCTCACTAGAGACCTGGGTAATGTTCAATATGCCTCCTCTCTCTAGAGACCTGGATCATGTTCAATATCCCTCCTCTCCCTAGAGACCTGGGTAATGTTCAATATTCCTCCTCTCCCTAGAGACCTGGGTCATGTTCAATATCCCTCCTCTCCCTAGAGACCTGGGTCATGTTCAATATGCCTCCTCCCTCTAGAGAATACCTAGATAATGTTTAATATGCATTCTCTCTCTGGAGAAGACCTGGGCAATGTTCAGTATACCTCCTCTCTCCAGACACCTGGATCATGTTTAATGTGCCTACTCACTCTAGAGAATACAAGGATCATGTTTAATATGCGTCCTCTCTCTGGAGATCTGGGTCGTGTTCAATTTGCTTCCTCAAAGACCTGGATCATGTTCAATATGCCCCATCTCTATAGAGACCTGGATCATGTTCAATATGCCCCATCTCTCTAGAGACCTGGATCATGTTCAATATACCCCATCTCTATAGAGACTTGGATCATGTTCAATATGCCCTATCTCTCTAGAGAGCTGGATCATGTTCAATATGCCCCCTCTCTCTAGAGCAGTGGTTCTCAATCCTGGTCCTGGGGGCCCAAAGGGGGCACATTTTTGTTTTTTTCTCTAGCACTACACACCTGATTCAAATCATCAAAGCCTGATGATTAACACCCTGGATGGGTAGCAATTGGGCACAGGGTTCATTACGCATCCTCCGGATTAGAGTCTTCCACACCGTAACCATTCAACTCATGGAACTCTCATCCCCCAAACAGCCACTCATCCTCGGACACCCCTGGCTTTGTCCTCACGACCCTGCCATCTCGTGTCGACAAGATGAACTACTGTCCGGGTCTTCTACCTGCTTCACCAGTTGTCTCAGCCTACCCTGCAGAGCCACAATCATTGAGGACTCTGCCTCTGCAGTGCCACCCATCATACTATCTGATTACACCCAGTACAGCATTGTCTTCAGAAAAATCAAGGCCTCCACTCTGCCACCACATCACACATGCGACTGTGCTATTGACTTACTCCCTGGAGTGTCCCCACCAAAGGGCTGTGTTTACCCTCTATCTATCCTGGAAAATGAGACAATCGAGAACTACAATTGAAGAAGCACACGAAAATAGTTTAATTCATCCTTCTTCTTCCCCGGCTGCGTCCAGCTTCTTCGTTGGAAAAAAGGATTGTGTTCTCTGTCCATGTATTGATTACCGTTACCTGAATGACGCCACGGTCCAGATCCGTTTTCCTCTTCCTCTGATCACATCGAGCCTTGAGCAAGTGGGCCGCTCCAACATCTGCACAAAACTTGACCTGCGAAGTGCATATAACCTTGTCCGTATACGTGAAGACGAAGAATGGAAGGCGAAGAATTATCACCGCACGAGGGCACTATGAATACCTGATCAAGCCCTACGGCCTTACTAACGCCCTCGCCGTCTTCCAATCCTTTATGAATGAGGTTTTACAGGACATGATCAACCGCTTTCTCTTCGTCTACATTGATGACATCCTGATTTTACTCCCACTCCCTGAAGGAACAGACAGCATGTGCAAAATGTTCTTCAACAGCTCTTTGATCATAACCTTTATGTGAAGACTGGAAAGAGCACCTTCCATGTAACCTCTGTAAACTTTCTCAGTTTTGTACTGACACCTGGAGGGGTCCTCATGGATGAGAACAAAGTCACCGCCGTCAGTAACTGGCCCAAACCCACCACCGTTAAGGAACTCCAACGTTTCATTGGGTTCTCCAACTTCTATCACCGGTTCATTCGGAACTTCAGTTCTACTGTCGCTCCCCTCACTGCCCTTACTGTCGCTCCCCTGACTGCTTTCAACAACTTGAAATGCCTCTTCACCTCAGCTCCTGTCCTTCGCCAACCTGATCCGACCCTTCCTTTCACCCTGGAGGTGGATACCTCTGAAGTAGGAGTAGGAGACATACTCTCTCAGCGGGTGGGAACACCTCCAAAATCACATCCCTGTGCAGCCTTCTCCAGGAAGTTATCCTCCACTGAGAGGAATTACGATGTGGGGAACAGAGAACTCCTCACCATCAAGCTGGCCCTCGAGGAGTGGTGCCACTGGTTGGAGGGCGCACAACATCCCTTTCTCGTCCTAACAGATCATCGTAATCTGGACTATATCAGAGGGGCCAAGAGGTTAAACTCCAGACAAGCCCGCTGGGCTCTTCTGCACACGCTTCCATTTTCATGTTACTTACATCCCTGGAAAGAGAAACGTAAAAGCTGATGCTCTCTCCTGCCAGTTTGACCTTCCGACCAGTAACTCAGACCCTACACCCATTCTTCCTTCCTCTTGCTTTATGGGACCGGTACAGTGGGAGGTTCACTCTGCCATAGAAGAAGCCCCAACTCAGACCCGGCTCCTCCTGAGACACCAGCTGGGAGGAGTTACGTACCAGCAGCTGTTGGACCCCAACTGATGCAATGGTGTTACACGTCATTGGGGTCAGGACATCCGGGCATTACACAAACCACCAAACTTCTAGCGCGTAAGTTCTGGTGGTCCTCACTGACATCCGAGGTAAGGGATTGCGTACTCTCCTGTCCAGTCTGTGTCCAAACCAAAAGCCCTCGTCGTCACCCTTCCGGTAAACTTTTGCCAGTCTCTCACAGACCCTGGAACCACATAGCTGTTCAGTTCATCACAGACCTCCCTGAATCCTCTGGTAACACCACCATCCTTGTCATAGTAGACCGTTTTTCAAAATTGTGTTGTCTTGTTCATCTTCCTCATATACCTTACGCCATGGAATTGGCTGAGCGTATGTTCCAGCAGGTTTTCCGTCTGTATGGGATTCCGGAAGACATCGTCTCTGACCGCGGGCCCCAGTTTGTCTCCCGGGTGTGGCAGGCCTTCCGTGAACGACTGGGGGTCGCCCTCAGCCTCTCCTCCGGTTACCATCTCCAGACCAACGGGCAGACGGAACGCCTGAACCAAGAAATAGGAAAGTACCTCCGCCACTCCACACGACTGGAATGTGTATATGGCCTGGGCCAAATACACTCCGAACTCACTCATGCATTCATCACTCTGCCTTACTCTGTTTCAGTGCGTACTTGGTTACCAACCCCCCATGCTTCCTGGGAGGCTGAGCCTGTTACTGTCCCAGCTGTTGACGACTGGTTTTGGCGTAGTGAGCGGGTATGGGAGACCACTCACCCGCATCTGCAGGAAGCTTCTAATACCCAGAAACGCTTTGCCGACAGACGCCGCCACTCTTTCACCCTGGACAGCGTGTGTGGCTCTCTACCAGAGACATCTGGCTCTGCCTCCTCTGCAAAAAGTTCTGTCCTCCCTTCATTGGTCCCTTTAAGATAACCCATCACATCCACAATGTCACGTACCGCCTCCAGTTACCCCATCATTATAAAATCTCCTCGTCCTTTCATGTGTCTCTGTTAAAACCGGCCACGTACAGTCCTCTTCATCCTTCAGTCTCAACCCGCAGTGCGCCCCCAACGTTGGATGTCAGAGGGGAACCTGCCTATGCCATTCAGACCATCCTTGATTCCCCAATGCCTGAGAGGTTGCATCCACTATCTAGTAGACTGAGAAGGTTATGGGCCTGAAGACCGGTATTGGGTCCCTGTCTTTCATTTTCGGTCATTGATTTCACCTCTGTTAATTACTCACCTGGTCTCATCAGCTCCTTATTTAGATCAGTTCATTCTGGTTATGCCTTTGTGAGGTATTGTTTGTTTAGACTTTTCCTAGCTCGTTTGTGAGAAACAGTTATAGCCTTCTGTCCTAGTTTTGATTCCTGCCTGTTTGCCTACCTGTGTATGACCTTTGCCTGCCTACCTGTGTATGACCTTTGCCTGCCTGTGTATGACCTTTGCCTGCCTACCTGTGTGTGACCTTTGCCTGCCTGTGACCACGATTCCTGCCTTCTGCGAAGGCGAAATAAACACCAGCCGCGCTCTGCGTGTGAATCTACACCTTTTTCTCCCTGAGTATTCATTACAACTACAGCTTGCCTATAGATATCATTGCGTTTGTACGTGATCCTCTCACAGTCTGCTCAGGTGGAGAGTACTGGAACTCTTGCTAAGAAAACTATAGCCTCTCTGGATGAGTCCGCAATTCAAACTGAGCTGATTGAATTCCAGAAATCGAGCCAAAGCAGGGATGCGCAGGACTGCCGAGTCCCTGTGTACGTTGTGGGTGGCTCAGAGGAATACAGTACAATAAAGAAACTGCCATTTTATGTGTTAACAAAGTTTGGATCGACTTACACCTGCAAGTCCTCATTTTCCTCTATGAACGCAATATAGACTCACGACAGGAACCGGCTTTCACATAAATCAATCGAAGGACTGCCTCCACATCAAAATCACATCTATCCATCAAACCCGAAATCCAAAAGGTTGTGTCCAAAGGGAAATTCAACTTTTCTCATTGAATAAGTGACTTAAGGCTTATAGAGACTTGCAACACCTTATGGAGAAATATACCAAACTTGACCTCAATTCTATCACCTTGTCTGACTTTTGGAGGAAAGAATCCCCAGAAGAATCCGTATTATGAAGTTTCCAGCTGATGGAGCACAAGGTAAGACTGAATTTAGAGATAAATGGGAGGCTCAACAAGTGTTCTTTTGACCTAATGCTCCTTCTAATTGAAGAATCTAAAAAGGACAAACAAATTGTCCAAACAGAAATGTAAGAATTAAAAAGGAAAATCACAGAACACAGTGACAATTCTAACAAAGCATAATGTAATGAGATCTTGAAAGAGAAAGTAGACACATTCACTCTGACATTGAAGCAAGACAAGCTAAGTACATTTAGAAGAGATGAAGTAGACTATAGAGAAGGTCTTTGCCTGGAGAAAACCAACACGCAATAATTCAGAATCCCATCCGCAGAGAAGGAAGCCTAGATCTGTTTCTTTCAACTTTACAAGCAATGACGATCAGGATCACCCCAGACACTCAGAGGCCAGCTCCTCCCAAGATTTTTTTAGATCAGGAAGAGGAGTCACGAAGGATCCTCAACAAGAGAGGGAGAGGACTCGGAACTGGCAAACACAGAGAGGGAGGAAGATATCAAGACTATCCAACCACACGGAGCAGGACAGGAACTAGGCTGTGATTCTCCAGGCATTTCTGGAGAACCCCTTTCTGATGATTGCATAAGGGTATTGTCTAAAGGACTGTCCTTTGCCCCCACATATTCAACTAATGAAGCAAAACATCAAGCAAAACATCTCCCCAACTACAGACGCCAGTGTTTCAGATCATGTAGTTTCTGTTCCCTCTAAAACACCTTTTAAACCCAAGTCCACTTTTTGTCCCATCGTCCAGAATGCCACACTAAATACATTTGGCTCCACAGTAGTGTGGAGTAAAGACAAATATGTGACA
The DNA here is from genome assembly GCF_018296145.1 of Oncorhynchus tshawytscha. NCBI lineage: Eukaryota > Metazoa > Chordata > Actinopteri > Salmoniformes > Salmonidae > Oncorhynchus > Oncorhynchus tshawytscha. The sequence continues at coordinate 5,458,208 of NC_056434.1, forward strand.
GAAGCCTACTGTCAATTAGACAATGATGAATTGTACCAATCTCTTACCTTCAACCCTACAGAGGACCTAAAAACTGAAGTGAAAGGGATCCTCACAGAAGCCAATGAGAATGGCTACATTTCAGACAAGGAGTTCAAAGTTCTTTTCAATGGCAGTCTGGCTTCTCTTTATCTTCCTCCAAAGGTCCACAAACATCTTGAAAATCCCCCAGGCAGACCAGTCATTGGTGGTATTGAAAGTCTGACAGAACCCATCTCTAAGTACATTGATTACTTTATTCAGCCTTTTCTGACGTCACTCCCAGCCCAGCTTCAAGATACCACAGATGTGTTGAACAAAATGAAGGAATTGAACCATATAGGTACAGCTTCCTTTTTAGTCACCATGGATGTGGAGTCTCTATACACCACCATTGAACATGAACAAGGTTTGGCAGCTAATCACCATTTCTTGAGAACCCGACCTGAGACTGAGATGCCTCCTACAGAATTCCTTGTTTCACTGACTGAATGGACTCTTAATCCTAACATCTTTATCTATTGCCCTTCCTAAGCTGGTTTGTACTTGGGTAAATTGGAAAATGACTTCATTTTGGATCCTTCTAATAACCATTTATTTGACCTGATGATATGGTGGGGGATGCTATATTGATGATGTTGGCCTGTTTTGGTCCGGCTCAGAAGATTAATGTATTTCCTTCCACCAATACCTTAACAGCATTAACCCTCACATCAAACTAACTATGGAGTACAGCAAGGATAACATTCATTAACCCTCACATCAAACTAACTATGGAGTACAGCAAGGATAACATTCATTAACCCTCACATCAAACTAACTATGGAGTACAGCAAGGAAAACATTCATTAACCCTCACATCAAACTAACTATGGAGTACAGCAAGGATAACATTCATTAACCCTAACATCAAACTAACTATGGAGTACAGCAAGGATAACATTCATTAACCCTCACATCAAACTAACTATGGAGTACAGCAAGGATAACATTCATTAACCCTAACATCAAACTAACTATGGAGTACAGCAAGGATAACATTCATTAACCCTCACATCAAACTAACTATGGAGTACAGCAAGGATAACATTCATTAACCCTCACATCAAACTAACTATGGAGTACAGCAAGGAAAACATTCATTAACCCTCACATCAAACTAACTATGGAGTACAGCAAGGATAACAACATTAACCCTCACATCAAACTAACTATGGAGTACAGCAAGGATAACATTCATTAACCCTAACATCAAACTAACTATGGAGTACAGCAAGGATAACATTCATTAACCCTCACATCAAACTAACTATGGAGTACAGCAAGGATAACAACATTAACCCTAACATCAAACTAACTATGGAGTACAGCAAGGATAACAACATTAACCCTAACATCAAACTAACTATGGAGTACAGCAAGGATAACATTCATTTTTTGGACCTCGACATTCGTAAAAATGACAAAGGTTGTTTGCATACATCAATCTTTAGGAAGCCTACAGATAGGAATACCATTCTGAGGGCAGACAGCTTTCACCCCAAAAGGTTCAAAGAGAATATTCCATGTGGCCAATTCCAAAAAGTCGAGAGCAGATTTTGCAATCAGTAAACAGACTACAGTGTCAAATCTTCTGAACTGGAGAATCGCTTCTTGAATCGGGGCCACAGCGTTCAGGTCCTGAAAGATGCAGGTATAAGGGCTGGATTACTTGACGGAGAGAACTTGTTGTGAAGGGGAGAGCCTCATGATACATCAGAAAGAGAGAGTGTATTTTGTTACAAAATATAGCACTGAAGCAGAGAACATTAAAATAATCATTCAAATTAATTGGGGAATCATCCAAAGTGATACGCTACTACGCCACGTCTTTCCTGAGCCACCAGTCATAAGCTTTAATAAATCCTCTTGTTGCTAGGGGGCAGTATTTTCATTTTTGGAAAAAAAACGTTCCCGTTTTAAATGGGATATTTTGTTTTGAGGAAAAGATGCTAGAATATGCATATAATTGACAGCTTTCGATAGACAACACTCTAAAGTTTCCAAAACTGTAATAATATTGTCTGTGAGTATAACAGAACTGATGTTGCAGGCGAAAGCCTGAGAAAAATCCAATCCGGAAGTGCCCGGAAGTGCCCGAAGTGCGATTTCTCAGCCAAACGTGAAAAACAAACGGAGCTGTTTCGCCTACAAAAATAATATTTTGGGAAAAAATGAACTTTGGCTATCTACCTGGGAGTCTCGTGAGTGAAAACATCCGAAGCTAATCAAAGGTAAACGATTTAATTTGATTGCTTTTCTGATTTCCGTGACAAGGTTGCCTGCTACTAGCAAGGCATAATGCTATGCTAGGCTATGATAAACTTACACAAATACTTGTCTAGCATTGGCTGTAGAGCATATTTTGAAAATCTGAGATGACAGGGTGATTAACAAAAGGCTAAGCTGTGTCTCAATATATTTAATTTGTGATTTTCATGAATAGGAATATTTTCTAGGGATATTTATGTCCGTTGCGTTATGCTAATAATTGTCAGGCGATGATTACGCTCCCGCATGCGGTTTTGGGAATATCAAGAGATGTCCTACTCTAAATGAGAAATTAGTCCACTGTTATCTTCCGGGTGACTCTCAAAAAACGTGGCTTGACCACAATCCCAAGAGCTCTTTTAAATGTAACCATTGGAGAAATATTGCACAGAAGAAGTATTTTGTTCTTACACCATGGCAACCCTGCCTGCCTCCCTACAAACTGTGGGTATTGATCATGTTCCAGCCACAATTAGAAAAGGGGACCGTCTTAAACAGTTAAACCAAAGGGAAAGTTTGGGGATTTACAAACTACAGGCCACTAAATACCCTGGTTTAAATGAAGATATGGATTTACAAACTACAGGCCACTAAATACCCTGGTTTAAATGGAGATATGGATTTACAAACTACAGGCCACTAAATACCCTGGTTTAAATGGAGATATGGATTTACAAACTACAGGCCACTAAATACCCTGGTTTAAATGGAGATATGGATTTACAAACTACAGGCCACTAAATACCCTGGTTTAAATGGAGATATGGATTTACAAACTACAGGCCACTAAATACCCTGGTTTAAATGAAGATATGAATTTCTCACCCTTCCTGTAGGATCGTGATTGGTCCATTTGCTGTCTTCTAGTGAACATTTTGCTCAATTGCCCTCAGCTATGTTTAGACTGTTGTTGTTCATGTTTTGCTGTGTTCTAGTGTACTAGGGAATATATTGCTTTCTTATTCTTGACACTTCTCCCAGTCATATTTAGGGTTAGAACTACATTTACTATATTTAAGGTTAGAAGTGTCCTGATACTTCTAGCTTGGAGTTGTATATTTATGATCACATAGCTACAGTATTTCACTTTTCAATGTGTATAGTATTGTTTACTAGGTGTTGTCCAATGAATTGTGTAACCACTCCGTCTTCTAATTAGGGCCAATTGAAAAGCTGTTCAAAAGAGGATATTGTATTATTTTTTGTTCTCCCTGACGAAGGACATGCAGCCGAAAGGCGTTGGATTTTAAAAACGTTTATTTTTGCTGACAGTATGTTCTGTTTGTTCTGCCGCTACAAGAGCAGGCTATCCCGACACAGACAGACATTTTTACTTTAAATTATTGTTTTATATGCTACGTTTTGGACAGGTTGCAATTGTAAGTAAAAAAAACTTCTATTAGGCTGTTAAGAAATGCTGTACTGCTGTTTCGAGTTATAAATGTAACACTTTAGAGTACTTAAGCATCGACTTCATTGCAAGTTGGGAGATTTGCACACCGGGCTAAAAAGAGTCTATTTGTCCTGCTAATAGTGCCACACCTGCTACACTTGTGACAAATAAGTGTTTCAAAACATCACTACTGTAAATAAAAAAAAAGTATCTTGTTTACATCTTGTTTACATTCTTTATTGTAACCACAATGTCACAAATCATTTTTATCTACCTTTCCAATTACTTTTATAGTTTGGGATTTACAAATGTGTGCTTTTCATGTCATATTCGATTGAAGTATTTCTTTTGACTGACGCCTTTAGTGAGAGGTCTAGGTGCTTTAATATTTATTCATTTCTGTCCTCCCAATTAATATCAAAGGGGCATTTTTCGCACCATTATTAGTTACATTGTTTAGTTTGAAGTACAGACAGGCACTAAGAACACCGGAACGTTTACCTAGTCAGCGCCATTATTAGTGCAATGCCCCTTTAAGTGTTGCTCTGTGCTACCCAGTGGGGTAGCCACCCCCATTCCCCCTTCCTCTTCCTCCCCATTTCCCCATGGGCTAGTTCCGTCTCCTGTGCGCTACTCTGCGGCTCTTCCCGTGCCCCCTGCCCTCGTGCCCTGAACCTAGTGCGCCTGCTGCTATCTCAGTGGATAAAGTTGGAGAACTGCAAGGCAATCCTATTCTGAGCCACTCGGGAGCCATGACCAATATGACCAATATATATTGTCCTGCTAATAGCACATCCTAGAAACATTGTTTGCAGAATTCACAGCCAGCTACGCTTGTGAATATCTAAGGGGCTTTTACATCATTCTAAATTAATTAATAATAATAATCATCATTTTTTGTTAAAAAAATAACAGTATTTTGAAGATTATTTTGTTTTCAAATAACTTAAAGTGAGAGAGAACATGGGGTGAGACATTTTTTACTACTTTGTTATTTA